>NW_008581020.1:0-49163 GCF_000691845.1 Merops nubicus | reverse complement strand
CAAAGCAGCTCCTTCCCCGCATCACAACTCTCCAGCAGCAGCTTCCCCCCCTTCCATGATCCCGCCTCGGAAGCGACGTCCCTCCCTCTTCAGGAGAGCACTCCGGGCTCTGCGCAGGGCCTTCCGTGCTGCCTCCTGCATGGTGGCAGACATCGAGGAGTAGCACCTGCTGCTGGTGCGCAGCGGGACCCCGGCATTCACAGGCTCACAGAATGTTAGGGGTTGGAAGGGACCTCAAAAGATCATCCAGTCCAACCCCCCTGCCAGAGCAGGATCACCTAGAGTACATCACACAGGAACATGGTGCTGCCGGCTGCCGCTCCACCCTCTGTGCTTGCTAAACCAAATAAATACCATCAATTTCCCCCATGCTCTTCTGTGCCTGGTTTATCTCGGCCTCCAGGGCCTTCCCCGCAACCACGGCTGCTCTCCAGACAATTCTATCACATGTCAAATTCTGTCACATGTCAAAGCCCACCAAACCATACACTTACTTCAGAAAGCAGCACTGTGGTCTCAGCATTGGGCAATCGCTAGCCAGCAAGGCTGTGGCATTACTCCTGCAGTCTGGTGCAAGCCCCCAGCTGAAGAGGAAGGCAGCTACACCAGTCTTTTGCTCCTCCCAGTACAAAGAGTTTGTTTCCTGTCCAGCACAGGGTTCAGGAGACCTCAGCCCAAACGGGTGCCCCACCAGAGAGGAGAGAGGAGGCCTGGGTGCTGCTCTCCCCACACAGCTCCTGACAGGGCTCAGCCCCAGGACACACCAGGCTGCAGCCTGGCTCCTGCGGGAGCCCTCCTCAGGGCCTCATGGGCCTTAATGACCATGATGAGGACAACCTGGGACCATTCCACCCTACCCTTAGCCCAGGACCCCATTTCAGCCCAGCCTGGGGCTGTCTGTCCTAGCCCTAGTAAAGCTGAACCACACTTGTCTCCAGGACAAGGAGACATGCTTTAGTGGTGATCTAGCAGTGCTGGGTTAACGGTTGGATTTGGTGATCTTAAATGTCTCTTCCAACCAAAATGATTCTATGATTCTTGGTTCTAATGATCTATTAAAGAGCTCCATACATCTGCATCCCTTGCATCCCTCTGTCTATGTGGGATTGTGGCCTAAGTCAGCACATCTCAAAATGTGGTCCCTAGGAAGCAGACCCTTCCCTCCAAGTTTCCAGGTGCAAACCTGCATTAACAGAAGTATAACATATATTAACCCTTTTTTCCATGTATGTAATTGCTGCTGTAATGCTAGAAAATTACGAAAAGAATGAAGGTCACCACAATTTCTGAATGGTGACTACACAAGGATGCAGAATACACAAAGCAATCTTTCTCTAACTGTGTGGCCTAGCCCAGAAACAAGCTTAAGAACTTGCAGTGCAAGTCAATTTGAAATGCATATTTATTTTTGTAATCCTTTTACTGCTTTTTTTGTTGTTGTTTTTTGTGCTTGTCAGGTTGCTTATATATGCTTCCACGGTTTGCATTCTTCCAGCCTTCTAGCCTTCTGCCTGACTGCAGTTCCTCAGGGCAGAGTGAATTATAACAGAAAACTGGTATAAATCAAAAGTCCTTGTAGACTAAACTGTGGGGAAAGAAACACAAAGATTACATACATAATGCTCTTACCACCTAACTCTCAATTATAGAAAAATAACATCAGTGAGAAAATTTCTACTTTCATAATTACTCCTCTCAATAACTGTTTTTGAAATCCTGTGAAAAGCTCTCAGTGCATTTTAAACTTTGAAGCAGTGAAGTATATCGAAGTATTTGTATGTTTATTCTCTATTATTAAGAAAGCTGTACAGTGTTTGACAGCTACAAGCAATGTGAATTGTGTGAAACCTGTAGGATCATAGCAGCAATAAACTTGAAGCAGTATGTGTCTTGATAGACTTAAATACAAAATAAGAATGTAACATTGCCACTTAAATGGATTGTGGTGTTTTTCTCTCCTTCTCAGGCCAAGCATGCAGTGTTTTAGACAAGAAATAAAACAAAAATGGTTTGAAAGAAAAACTCTATTTCTTTTAGTCAGGAAAAATGTTGTTTTGCAGTCTTTTAACCAAACTGTATTTGTGGTGAAAAAAATAATCTTAGAATGAAGTCTGAATTGAAAACACAGGAGGCACGAGACGGGTAAATGGATTAGATCACCTCTGGAACATAGACTTTCATCAGGAGCATATTGCTACCTACATTATTGCATCTTCAGTACGAAGATAATACTATGGATGGGAATAAATCAGAAGCAGGGTTAACAAACAACAGTATCTTCTTTAACAGAGAGAGCAATTGCAGAGAGATTAAGAACACCCTTCCACTGTCATTCAGTGCATTGAACAATGACTCTATCAGCATATGTGTTTTTCATAAGGCATGGCTGCATTTGCTAGAGCTGTGCCTGGAAAGTGTGGCCTGTTAGTGTCACTGGCCCAGCCTTTAAAATGAAAAACTCATAGAGGAACAAAATATCGACAAAGATGTTTTGCCTGAAAGCACAAATTCATGTGCTGAAGCAACGCCTACCCTTCACTTTGTCAATTTTCCAACAACAGCTGGTAGTTATCTGTCATATTAACATGCTTTCAATACACTGTGCTCCAAGCAGCAGGACCAACTTGAAACCAATTTGAAAAACATGTTTATAGAGAAAGGCAAAGGAAATGACCTGTAACATTGTAGACACAGTATGTTCCACATGAGAGCTCCATCAATTGAGGCTTTTACCAACTCATTTTTTTTATTATTAAAGTCTCCAGTTTTCATCATCCTGCTGTTAGTAGGTCTGAGATGACTCTGACTTCCAACCTGTCTTCTCAATATTTTCTGTGGTTCTTTGGTGCCAGGGAAGAGGAAACAGTAAACCATTTAAGTGAACAGCTCCACCACACATTCCTGTTTCTTTTGCAGCTAAGAGATAAGAATAAGCTTCAAAGAATAAGTGCTACAAAATTGTTCAAAAGAAATGTTTTTTCTTCCAAGCAACTTCCCTGTAAAACATGGTGAATCTTGCTTGTAACAAAGTGATCCACCTCCCATCCACCCAACACTTACAACACTGGAATTTCATTAAATACTATAGTTGGAGAGAACATATTTTTTACTATTTTGGATGCTATGGACACATCATAGAATGTAATGAAGGAGAAACGTGACAAAAACATTATTCTGTCATCATTTGTTATGCACAGAATTCTTAAATTGATCCAGAATTATTTCCAGTAAGCCAAACTAGTCAATTTTGTTCCCTGGACTTGAAAGCTGAGAATGTAAGTTTAAAAAAAAAAAATAACTCTGAAGTGATGAGCTATGCAGATCACTTAACTAGAGAAATGATTAAAGTACAAGATTGACTAGAACACTCAGCCTTAGATTTTCTCTATCAGCTCATCAAGATGATGTTGCTCTGCAGAAACATGCTTGTTTCAGTTGTGTTCAAAACCAAACTGATCATAAGCTTCTAATGCAATGCCATCATGGGAAAGCCCATTGCAATGCTACTATGTGTGACATGTAGTGCTGTCAGGAATTAGGAAAGCACTGATGCTATTAAGTAAAGTTTCTAGTGGTTCCTCCTCTGAAAGGCTAGTTTGGTTAGCCACAGTTAGAAGCAAAAGCTGAGACTGAAACAGCACAAAGGAAGACAGTGAGGAATTAAGTGTATGCCTGTATTAACAACAACAAAAAAGGCTTGTATAGTCCAGCAGATGATTCAATTTATTTAGTCTAACAAAATAAAATCTAAGATGAGATAGGTTTATTTCTCATAAATAGATCACAGAGAGGAAAATGAAGCTCTTCTAAAGCTAAGGGATAATGCTAGTATGTGAATAAATGAGTATCAGCTTACCATGAACAAATTAAGGTCATAAATTAAAAGACAGTTTCCAACTATCAAAAGAATGATGATCAGAAACAGTTTCCCAACAGAAGTAGTGAGAGCACCGGGCTGAACAGACCTAAGGTGGCATTTGATAGGTTTGTGAGCAGGATAACACAGCGTGATACCTGACAAAGGAAGATGCACACCTGATTTTTAAGCACAAAGATCCTGTTCCCCTGGGGAACTGCATTACACAGCTCCTGATTTTGATGCACCCATTAACCTGAAATATGAAGGCAAATAGATAAAAGATCAGATTTTGGTGTACATTGAACATCCTGGAGATCTGTACATTACATTATTTTCCCTCCTTCTACTCTGTTCTAGAAGCTTGAAGGAGTCTTTCTTTAAATAAGACTTAGGCACATAGTAAGTAAATGTGAGCACACACACCTTGCAGGGTATCTGAGTAGGCAAATATAAAATCTTTACTAATGACAACTACATTTTTTTAGACAGAACTGCATCCACTAATGAACTGAAAGTCTGCTGATAGTGCAGCACAGAACGAGTCTTTTCTAATCTCAGTCTCCCTGTCACTGCTTATTCTCAACGTGGCTTCTCACTACTTATCAAAATTTCTTATCTCGGTTTTATATCTGATCAGCCAGTAGAAAAAGAAAACCTCACTGGAATTATGGGCTTCAGTTTTTAAAGACTGTTTCTAAATTTTCTGTTCAGCTTACTGACTGAACAGTTTGAAACATTGCATTGCTGCTGATGCTACTAAATCTTAGATAAAATATTTGGCTTCACAAACAGCTCAGATACCCTCTTTTTATTGATAGGAAAGCTCTAACTCAGAGTAATCATCTCACTTCTGCCAGCCATACAACAGAAAACCCGAGCATATTACAGCAGCTGTCAGTGTATCAGTTTCAGCAGTCATGTTGTTACCCTTAGTCTGCAGAAATACCTGCAGCAAGATTTCATCAAGACTTTAGCTAGCAAATCTGCATTGCCTTGCCCTCTGCCACACGGCTTCATGAGCTCAAGAGCCTGAAATATGAGGCAACACTGCTCCATGATCCATTTATTAGTGTAGAGGGTTCATATGGGTTTGGAAAAGTCACCATCCAAACCAGCCCTTATAAACACCACCAGGATAAAAGTATGAACAGGACTCACCTTGAAGACATTTGAGGGCTCTCTATCTGTAAAGTCTTAGAAAGTCTATTAATCCACTACTCTATAAAATATCACCATATTCTGCACTGCAGAACCAATGAATTCATACTGGATTTTGCATTCAGCAAGGAAATCGGAGAACATCAGTAGGATAGGGAGAAGCAGATTTTTTTCCCCTCCTCGGGACTAGGTATTGTTTCCCCCCCTTGGGACTAGGTATTGTTTCCCCTCACCTACAAATTATACTGCCACTGCATATATAGCAACCTTTCCCTATATATCACAAGAACTTTAAATCTCAAATAAAATAATTTTAAAAATTTAAATACAAATATTATATATTCCATTAATAAATTATTTTCATGTGTTATTTATTAAAAGTATGATGAATCTTTCTAACAAATTCAAGTCCGCACTTACAAGTGTAAATCAAATGTTAAATGATAGTAAAGTATTAAAAAAAATGACCTGTCCTTTAATCTTAATTAACTCTACATTTAGCGTATTTTGGACAGCTTATTCTGCAATTGCAAAAACCTCTGAAGGATACTTTCCACGCCTGCTAAACATAAGAATTCTCTGCCTCTCTCATATAATTGGCTTGGTCCACATGGATCACTCATAAAGAACAAGGCTTTCACCATTAGCACATGCTGAAGCATCAACCTAAAGACCATAAAATGGCCAGAGGGAAAGGAGAACATTTCTGCATCCAGAGGGTACTGGGAGATGATTGACAGCCTTACTGGATTTCATTGTTATTATTTAGTCCTGACAAACTCTCTCAGTTCAAGCTCTAGAAGATTGTTATTCAGTATGGAGATGTACTGAATGTCATGAGCTGTTCTTATTTTCCTGGACTGAATAACCATTATCGGTTTCTTCAAACAAGTGAGAAGTTCCAGCAATTCACCTAACTCAGAAAACAGCGTGGGACAAAGACAGCACAAAGAAAGCAAAATATTTAATTAAAACTATGTATGAATCAGAAACAAGGAAAATCCTAAACTTCTTATATTCTCCTGTAAGCCTTCCAGTGAGAAAACAAAGTCAAATGTGAGCAATAATGAACAAAGCAAGGGGCAGCTTTGCTTAGTAGGAAAATCTTTAGCAGCAAAGAAGAGGAAACAATTTCCCAACCCTTCTACAAGTACTCTGCTGCACAGTAGTAAAAACCAGCTAACCACAGCAGAGAAGGAACTTCACCTTCCACCATGAAACATCTCAAGGTAGGAGTACTATGAGATTTTATAGAAAAAAAAAAAAGTATTTTTATACATAAAATAGATTTTATGTTCCATATTTTTATATATTTTAAGTCAGTTTGTTTTGTTTTGTTTTGTTTTGTTTTGTTTTGTTTTGTTTTGTTTTGTTTTCCACTGGCTAGGCTTTTGGACCAGATCTTCTGGTTATCTTTGCACCAAAACAGCAGCTGAGCTGCTGCACGGCATGGCTGGAGTTCTTAGTCACAGAATGTCATGAGTGTGAAATACTGCCTGCACAATACAGCACAGGGCCATGGGATAACCTTTCTACCATTTCCATGAACCACTACAGTGACATTTCCACACCAAAATGTATCTATTTTTGAGAACAACTTTTAATAATTCACAGAAAATGTAAGGATTTTAGGTAGCTGTGATGTTTCAGGAAGCAGCAGATGAAAGTCCTCTCTCCTCCTCATTCAGCCCTTCCTAGCACGTCTTATTTCAGGGTTGGAAGCAGAAATGAGAAGTGCGGAAGCTGAGAAGTACATCTCATATTTCATAAGAAACAGAGATAAATTAGTAGCAGAAAGCTTTCTCTAAAATTGGACCTACATGGTCCCAGTATTTGGAATTCCTGTATGGTAAATGAGTTTTACAAACTATTTCCAATCAAATTGGTAAAAACAATATTGTTTCGTTCATGCTCTACCAACCAAAAAAAGCAAAACAACTGAATCTAAACATCCAGATTTGCATGAATGTAATACAGCAGAGTCTGGACACTGAATTTAAAGGAACTATCTTATCTCTGATGCCTAAGCACTTCCATGTGTACAGACAAAACTATTTCTGAAAAGTGGTGTTGGTTTATGTTTTGCAGCTTGCTTCTTTTTTTGCTTTCTCAAGGTCCTTTCATACTAGTTTAACAGAGATATGTCCAACAATTAATTTCCAGATAAATTCATGAAAGTGAGATTAGAGTATGGCTACATGAAGAAATTGTTTGCTGAAACTCCAAATGCTTTTCTTTGTTCTATGAAGCCTACTGTTTACTGAAAAATAGAAAGTTATTAATTTCTTGACAAGTCCAGTTTTATCTCTAGCCATTAACTTCTTCCTATGAATAAAAGGAACTTTTCAGCTAGGCAAAATTCCATACCTCAGTCAGATTTGGTTCTCCATACTTCAGTAGCATGAATTTGATTCCTTGTTATTTTTTCCCTGTGATGTCTCACAAATAGCTAAGGTACTTGCTTAAATCAGACAGGTTCTCCAATCAGTTTGAACTTTGTTTACTTACATGTTCACACAGGAACAAAGAGTGCCAAGGTTAATTCATTCAGCTTAATTTGCTGCCCTGTACTCTTATAATGAGTGAGCTCTCACTATGGGTTTTGCAATTATTATTTTTAATAATGCTGCCCAAGTATAGATTATTAGTCCAATTAATTGCTTTGGGAAGAGCTTTATGGATACTACGGATCAACAAAGAATCATGAGTCTTTTGAAAAAGGAACATATTGTTACATGAAGATATCGAAGTGCAGAATACCAAATTAATCTAATCAGTCTTTTTGGTTTAGTGATATTTACATTACTTTTATGTTTGGTTGTTTTTTTTTTCTCCTTTTTACAATATGGCATATGAAATCTAACTCCAAACTCTGGCAGTAATAAAGAAGAGAATTAATTTTAATGATGTTTAAGTATATATGTTTTGTTGGAGAGGAAGCCAGAGAAATCGCTCTAGTTCTACTTGATCATAGTGGAGCTTTACTTTCTTCTAGAGCTTGTGAATTTGACTTACTTCAATAAATGCAAACTGAAAAAGTTTATTATTTTCTAAGTGGTCTTGTTTTTCTGAAATAGCAGAACTCCCTGACCTCTGACCAGGTGTAACAGCAGTTGATACCACCTGCCACTCAGCAAAGGACACCAGGTTTCAAAATCATTCAGAGTTGAACTAACTGAGCACTAAACTCCAAACTTTATCAAGTTCTCCAGATGAAAACCAAGCATACAGGAGAGGAAGAATGGTCATGATTTACATCATCCATGAAGGTCAGCACTTACAAAAAGCAAAACAGAGCAGTAAATTACCTAGCAATCTGTAAAAAGACATTCCAGTCAGGCTTAAGTGTGGAAACAACCTGCTCATTCCACTCTCGTCCTTGAACCTTTCCTGCTTATATTTTTTATGCATCCTCAACTCTCCTGTTATCTATCTTCTGTCTTTACTCCCACTCATGGTGATCCCGCTGTGCTGTGTTAGCTCCAATACACCATCACTATCTGGATCATATTTAGCTAGATGAAATGGAGACTCATCTGTCTGTCTATATCCTTCTGTTAAAACTGGAGGTGGATGACTGCACACAGACAGCCAGATTTACCTTCAGCCCCTGCAGAGCCCAGAATGGGAACTAGGGGAATACTGAGAAAGACAACATGCTAACAACCCATATTAGATATCCTGGAGAGGCCTCAACAGAGGGCTGGTACTCCTGTGTCTTGTTACAGAATAATTCTAGCACTGCCTCGGCAGCATCTGGTTCTGGTATTGCTGGAAAATTATAGAGGTGTAAATCTTGTTCTGATCTACACCAGAAGAGAAACTCCTACACTCACCAGATACTGGAAGAAGATGGGATTTAAAAGTTTCAACTGGCTTCTATTAGCAAGAGTACTTAGTGTCTAGGTACTCATGTACCTTTTTAGATTACAGACTTTTCACCATGGGTGTGATCTCTCACTACACACCACATGCTGATCTCAGTGCCTTAAAAGCTGTAAGGGGAAGGACCTTATGCCTCTTTGCATCTTTGGTCTGTTGCTGAGTCCTGCCATGACCCTGCCAGCCTTACAGATGTCAGAGAATAGGTTTAAGAACCCACCACACTCTTGTACATGACAGGAAGCCCATTCCAAGACCAAGCTAATTAAGCAGGAGATGTCCGTAACCAATGGGTGTGAGGTCAGTTCTTCTGAATATTTCATTAAATAGCTGCTTTTTTTTTTTCTTTTCTGTTTGTCACTAAACAGATTCTTGGTGCTTGATTTCTAGGTATTCTGGCACTGCCAATACCTTTATTCACTGCTTTTATTTTAGCATATTTCACACTTCTTTCTAGCAAATAAGAATCTGAATATATGTGGTATATACACCAACTCCTAGCTAGGGATATAAAATACTTGCTAAACACTAAGCAATCAGAGCATTGATCTTATAATGAAGTTGCAATACACCCAGTCTGAATCCTGACGACTAGAGGTCAATGATAAAAACATGGTACCTATTTCACAGGAGGTACCTTGTCAAGAATCCATTACAGGTTTTGCTGATTCTCACCTGATGAGTCAATAGAAGTAGAAACACATCCCAAACACACCATGAGAGGTAACTTTTTTTGCTCTGTACCCTAATCTCATCACTCCTTTTCCCTCCTTACCGAGTTCCTGTTCACATTAAGTAGCATCTGCAAATATGAAAAATAAATAAAAATGAGAAAACACTTACCCATAGCTACCAAAACAGTAGGATATGAGCATGTCCCATGGCACTGAAGTTGAAAAAGACTTTGATGAATCAGGAGATGCAATATTAATAATATATAAATACAGATAAAGTAGCAAGAAAACTTGGAGCACATACCGGACAGCAGATTCTGCTGATCCTGGCCTCTTCAAAGTACTCTCAAAGGTTTTCAGAATATATTCAATAGTATTACTCTTCAAAATTAAGTTAAGCACATATTACCTTAACAAATAAATGATGGTAAGAGGGGACTTCACAAACACATGTGGCTTCTCTGGGGCACATGTTAGGATTTTGCTACATAACATATGTGAGTAGTGTTAAGATTTGGGCATTGAGGGGGTTCTCAATGATCTTTTTGAACATAATAAATATCAAACAATATTAAGACAACTTTGTCAGTCAAGGTTTGTAAGAACTGGTAATATTTTGTGACTACAAGATAGCAGACTTTTAAAAATACACCTCAACCAACTATCTGCTGCAGGAAGTCTCTATCTACAGAAAATCCTAGAAAAAGAGATATTTATCCTCAGACCTTCAGACTCAGTTTGGTAACAAATGGAAGGAAAGACTTCATAGAATAAAGGATGCTTCTGATTGATGTGTATTTTTACCTTTTATCAGTCTGCAGTTAGATTTCATAAGCCTATCAAAGTGGAGTACCAGAGTATATATATGCCTAAAACTGAAATAAGAAATTACTAAAAAAATTAATTTCACCTAGATTATAGCCAATTATTAATATAACACCCTTTTATAGCTCATGGCACTAAAAACAGGGAATAGTCTCTGTGAGAGACAACATCATAGAAGGCTTTTTTTTTTAATCACCAAAAAAGCAAACTACTGCAAAAAATTGCAATAGCTGACACCTTTTTTTTAAGCTGTGCTCACCTTAAGTATGGGAAAAAATACATGTCCTGAGGGAAATTAGTACACACTCCTCTTTCGGGATTCAGCTGTTTGTTACTTTCTTAATTAAAAAATTAAATCCTCCTTCTGTACCTTGTCAAAGATACAGCTAATACTAGTCTCTGCACTGAGCGTTAAGTAGTAAAGGCCAAGGCTTACTCAGCCATGGCCAGCTGATGTGCTCTTGGCTTGTAATCAGATACTAAAAAGAACAGATGGCTTAACCAAATTTAATTTTTTGTTTTATTTATCCTTATGCTGCCCCTTTATCATACAAAATTTAAACTTTTATATTATACAGTTAGAAAAGCAAAGCAGTATTTAGAGGTAGTTTATGAGCTAACCTGACAAATAACCATTAATCCTGAGATGCAAAATAAGTTACTTAAGTAGGATTTCAGGTCATTGTTTTTTTCTGACCCAGTCTGTGATAGAAACAGCAAAGACTGCCATTAGAAATAATAGTATGCAGTAATGCTTGCCAGCTCAGTAGTTGATGGCAGTAATGCTGCATCTGTGATAGTTTGGAGGAAAAAAAAAGCATAAAACGAAAACCACCCATCATCTCCAACTACATGAAAAAGCAAATAACTTCTTAAAAGTAAACTCAAGCATTGAAATTTGGCAGTCTTCTATTTCTGAGATGCTTCTCAGTGCTCAACAGGGAACGACAACATCTGCAATTTGTTTGATTATTTCTTGAGATCATTTATTCATTGTAAGATCTGGGCTCAATCATCTCCACATTATTGTCTTAGCAGTGTTCATGGGATCAGATCATTTTATCTGATATCATAGGTCTCATTATTGTAAAATTAAAACTTCTGAAGACCTTGCGGTATTTTTTTGGCATTCTGTCAGAATAACTTCTGCTGTCATCCTTCTTAAGAGACTTCACTCTAAGTAAAAGTATTGCTGGGCAAGACCCTGCAGTGCTACAAATTAGGTCATTAATTGTAAGTTTAAACTCTATGATTTGGCAAAGACAGTTTTGAATAAAAAAGTTTAATGCAGCTTTGAAGCCTCCTTTTAGGAATATATTCATCACGGGTCATGTCGTTGAACATAAACTGCTGCATTTTTGGTACATTGATTTTAAAAAAATATTTCTAGATATTCTGTATATAAGAATGATGCAGCTTTACTGAGCTGACTCCACAGAACCTCATAAAAAACGAGGTGCAAATTTTGATGCCACATTCTTTCTAAAAATGGTCATTGACAATACAAATTTCTCCACTTTGTAACTATGTCTTTTAACCTGAGATGAATATACATTAATTTTCTAATAAGTCTTAACATATTGTATGATATACATATATGTAGACTTTTGCAAAACAGCAGACATGGAGTCAAAGAACATCTTCAAGATTATCTCTGTCTGAACCTCTTTAATTTGTCTGGCCACTTAGGCATGACAGAACACAGGACAGAGCTCATAAATTCCATTCTTTATATATTTATACACTGATTCATTTAGAGATTCCCTGTTGAAAACATCAGTCACCTCAGGACACAGCATCAACAGACAATTAATGTTACATTTAATGCCAAGTACTCGTTAATGAAAACTAAACAGATGCAAGTGCAGTGATGCAAACCCACTATTGTTTCTCATATGGTTTAGGCACAACATGAAAAGTAAAGCTAAAAATGCTTTTGTATGACCACACTTTATTTGATCTTCTTGGCCTACATGTAATGCCACAGCAGTGCTTAACTTAAAAGTTATTTACCTCTGATCATTAAATCATTAAATTAGAGAATATGCAAGAATAAATTAATGTACTATATGGAGTATGTGTACAACTTGACTGCAACCAGAAATTTACATGCTCTCAGTTTTGCAGATGCCTGACTTAGAAGTTTCAGTGAAGTGACTGAGCAAAAGACAAGATCAGTACTTTTCCTCTCTGCTGGGGAAAAAAAAAAAGATGATTTGGTACATCCCAGCTGTATTTCCTCTTCCTTTGTCAGTCAGCCCCATATTAATCAGGAAAAGGGACAATGATGTGTGATTAAGACCAGTGACACTGCAACATCTGATAGACCTCTACCATTGCATAAAGTAGCAATTTAAGTATTATAAAGTTTTTAATCCAGAAACCAAATGATCGGGGGGAAAAAAAAAATCAAAATTCACATACAACAGAAAAGAACGAAGTAAATTAAATTGACTTCCTCATATCAAAAGTTCATCCAGCTCAAGTAGCAAGGTTCTTTAGCCAGCCCACTGTGAGACTGTCAGCTGTTTTCACAGGTGTGGAGTAAAATACACATTATAAATACTATGCAAATAAAACAAGGCCAAAGGAATAATCTATTAGCTGATCAGTGTGTTGTTCTGGTGTATATTTGATAAAAAGCAGGACAAAACAGGCTATAAAAGCAGCATAGAACTGAAATCTTGGAGTTTTTTTCTTTAAAAAAAATGTGGGCGCTCTTGGTTCTCATAGGTGCTGCAGCTGTTTCTGCACACCTGCAGGACCTTGCCTTTGATGGGTAAGAACAGTTTTACATTTGTATAATTTCTTCTGCATGAGTCAAAACCTTTCAACTGACTGACATACTTCAAATCAAATCTTATTCTCCCCTTTCAGGCAGAAGGTGTTCCGTGTGATTCCACAGAGTGATGAGCAGGTGGAAATCATCAATTCCCTGGCCAGCATCATGCAGGTAAAGAACTTGGAGAAGGGGTATATTGCATCTGAAAGGAACATTCCTCCTTTTGTTCAACTAACATAAAAAAAAAATAAAAATCATGCTACCAAACTGAAGACCTAATCTTGATTCCATTCAAGTCATCTGGAGTGTTTCTGCAGAAGGAAGAGGATGAGGTGATAAAGCTAGAGCTATACAAATGCCTAACCAATACCTTCCTAGAAAGTCTGGTTAGCCCAGTCTGAATATCAAAGTGTCCACCAGAATTTATTAATAGAATAAATTAATCTCAAATGCTGTATTCAGTGTAGGGTGCTTTCAAGAATGTATTAGATAAAACATGGAAATTCCAACTACCAGTACTTTTACCATTACAGGCAAAATATTTTCCTTGCGTAAATAATCTAAAAATCCACACTCCCCACAAATTGAACTTTTCTTTGGCTTCTAGTCTCTTATGACATCTTTTCTTCTCTGACTTTACTTTAAAGCTTCCTTTCTTTCCAACCAAGCTGCATGTTTCTTACTGACCTTGATGTAGATATATGATGACACAGTGACATGAGGAAAAACAATAAAGGCAGAAAATGTGTTTTCAATATTTCTTTTCAGCTTTGATGTTGTAAAATAGCTGTTGGTGAAAAAGACACCATTATCTGTAGGATGAAAGGGTGGTATTTTTAATGAAGTACAGATGTGGAGAGCTATCATCAACAGGCTAGTATAGCAGGGACAGTACTCTGTAGAAGAATATAATATTGGAATGGTGCTGCCAATACTAAGAAAACAAATATACCATGCTTGCTTTTAAGTGTATAGTATAAGGAAATTGTTTTCTTTTTCTATTAAGCGAAGATCCCTAACTGCCCTTGCTATACAAAGGAATTGGTCAGGACTGATCTAATAGAGTATCCTGGAATAGTCATCTCACTTGAAGACACATAGTTCATGAATATGCCCACCAGGCCCAATCTCCTTTACATTCATGAGATGAAAGGCTGAAAAGGTATTAGGTTAGAAAACCAGCTTTGATTTCATTGGCCTTTAAAACTCTATTTATTCATTTATTTATTTAATACTGCTAAATCCAGAGATCTGGAAGCTGACCTCAGCAAAAAAAATGTCAAAGAGTGATAGTGCTGTTGTCTGTCCATCCTGAACTAAGCATCTTCTGAAGGCATAGGTTCCTCATACCAACTTTAGTGAACTGAGCACGCATAAAGACAACAGTCTCTCCCAGCTGATTTATGTAAAGTGTGTATGTGGCATCTCTCTGCTACTGAGTCAGGAGTTCGTTTCTGTCTAACATCTATAGGCCAAAACCTCCAATGAACTCTGTACAAAGAATAAAAGAGGTTGTAGAGATAGTTATAATATTCAGAAGTCTACACATTCAGATACTGTAGAATACTTTAGCATTTGTGAAACTGTCACTACCATCTCCAGAATTCTGCTATATAAATTGCGGGGCCTAATAAAATCTTCAGAATCAATTCCAGTTAAAATTTAGGTTGCTGATTCTGGAAAGCTACATCAGGTCAGTGAAATGGCATAGGAATGAAATTTGGTATATTAATCACCATCAACATCACCATCATATATACACCCACCTAAAAATCACAGCCATGAGTATGTATGCATTTGTTTATGTATTTATATGACCTTCTTTCAGGTTGACTTTTGGCAGCCAGACTCTGTCACACTTGTAAGGCCAAAAATGCAAGTTGATTTCCGAGTTGAAGCCGACAAGTCTTTTGAGGTTGAAAAGCTTTTGGAAGAAAGTGGAGTGGAGTACAGGTAAGTTTGTGCTCACTACTGTATTTTGAATAGGAGATTCAATACTGGGAAAAAATGTATTTGATTTTTTCATATTGGTCAGCTGATCTTCCTGTCACAAACTTCATTCCTCCTGGGGATGGCTCTACTGAGTTCACGTTTCCTATAGGAGTTATAGCTGCTCTGCGTTAAAGGAGTGAAGTGCTGACAGATAAGAGACAGGAAGCATGGACTTACTACCAGGAACTTCCCTGAGGTGAAAGCTCACTGCCATACACAAGGCTGGAGTACAGAGGGTACAAGAAAGACTTCCTACTAAAGACAAAATGCAACAAAGGTGCAGAAAGAGCCAGAAAGTACACCAGAGAGGTTTGCATGATAGCATCAGGGAACTGAAGCCAGAAAGTGACAAAGACATGAGTTTCATTGCCTGAATACAGCTGCAGTGTAAGCGGAGGGAATGGACCACAGTGGTACATTACACCTCCCTGAGAATGGCAGCATTGTAGTGAGCAGCACTAATAGGAGAGTGAAGATAAATGAGCAGGACCAGGCAACTGCTTGTACTTCATATCATCCAGTCACTATGCAAACATTAACTAAGGACGACTTTGGGGTGGAGTGGGGTTGCCCGTCTTCATTTCTCCGTTAGTTCTACCTAAACATTGAAAATTGGCTCAACCCATCTTGAATTATCAGGCTTCTTCAAAGTGTGATGGATATTCTATCAACATCAAGTACTCAGACACTGAAAGTCAGTATTACTTGATCAAAATCTTATGACTTCATTTGGCTGAGTGCAGAAGTTTTTGTCTCAGCCCACTGTTGTTTCTACCAGATCTCATCCCTTCATTGGACACCACTCATCTCTCATGAAACATAACTGTTACGATCTACTAAATCGAAGGAAAATCCCTCCCTAAATTTACTGGCCTCATGTTAACCATGTTTGATTTGGATGCTGCTAGGGGAACACAATCTAAAAACACTCTAGAAGAAAACATCTTCAATAGTACCACAGCCCACATACAGCACAGGAAACCGCTTTCAGTAGAATTTCCTCTTTGGCAAAGGAGGAGTTACTCTACATGTGTTAGTTTTTCCTATAATATTCATGAACTCCCTCAGGTCCATGCACAAATCTTTTGATCACAATAAAGGTCACAACGTCTAGAAGGCGTCCCTGACAAACTTGAGTGCAGTGTCCTTGTGACAACCCGAGTCATTACAATTCTTTTGAAGTGCAGCTGCAGTACCATGGCATCATGTCAATATAGTAATCTGCACTCTTTGTTCTGAAGGCTGGTGCTTCCTCACAAACTGGCCTCCTGGTCTTCCATCAAATCACAAATGACCAAGGACACAACTTAGATGAGTAACATTTATAAGAATGTTAAGCACTGGAAAAACAAGAGGACTTCATTTTTTGATAGTCAAGGTTGAAATATAAGCAAAAGGTCCTCAAGAGTATGCTCAACGATGACCTGTGCCTTTGTGTCAGCCCCGGGGAAAGATGAACAGGAGAGATTTAACCTGTTCAGGCAGAATGCTGGGATTTTCTTACCATTGTGTTTTACTTAAATAGCCCACCTCACTTACAGTAAAGTAGCTTGGCAGATGGTTAATACCACCTGCAATAGAGCTGTCAAACCACACCTAAACTTGGAAGTTTGGTTTGACAGAGGATTCCATCAGGCAAATATCTCTGGGTTGTTGCATGAAGTGTTATGTTGCTGCAGTCTAACTCTCCTCCAGTGCTGTAAGTTCAAGAGAGGGCCCTTTTTCCTCTTGAGGCAGTCTGGTAACTTGAGGTCAGCCTAGAACTCAACACACTCCTCTCAGCATTGCTAGTTTTCTTAAACTAAACTGTTGCCACCTTGGAGGTTTACTCATATGGAAGCAAGTAGGCAGGTGCTAATTAGGAGGAACCTATTGCTCCCTGATCATTCTGGTGGCAAGACTGAGGCAGGAAGTAGTTTGCAACTTGAACCTAATCTATCTTATTTTCAAATGCATAAATCAATTCCCCCCACATTTCATTTCACAATCCACATGGCCTTAACTCCAGGACCCTGAAATGTCTACCTGGTGCTTCCTGTCCTGCTAGCAAACTATGCTTCTCTTTAAGCTTTTCATGGTGCCTTATTGCAGAGTTCTGATTGACAACCTGCAGGCTGCACTGGATGCCCAGTTTGACAGCAAAGTTCGTACTGCCACACACAGCTACGAAAAGTACAACGACTGGGAAACGGTAAAGTCGAGAAGTTTAACAGCGCGATATCTGAGCCTCTGTCGTCAAAATGGTTCCTGATATGCTTCCAGCCTTCTTCCCTTTTCCTCCTCTATTCCATCCATTAACACCATAACTCCTTCTCCAAACTCTTCTTCCCCTTCTCCCTTCTTGCTCATTACTGAGTTAATCTGTAGAACCCATCCCCCTACACCTGTTTCCTCGACTTCTGCTCCCAGCGCTGCAAAGAAACTGTGGCAGAAATCCAAGGACCAGGCTAACATGCTTCACTATTAATTTCCTCTTTCCTTGTCTCTCCTTCTCCCATCTCCTCCGCTAAAAAACCTGATTCAGTTCACTACTTCAATTCCAGCTCTTCATCTTCCCTCATAAGCTCTCCCCTCTTCCCTATGTTTTTCACAACCATAATAATTTTTCCTGACATGCAATCTTGACCGTGTCACTCTTCATAGCTCTGCAGGGGCTCCTTAGCATCCCTTGTATTACAGTTCTTTTACTTAAAAGTATGACAATCTCCCTTTCATGGCTTTCCCTTCAAAAATCTTTCATTTTGTGCTTATCATTGCTCACTAAGCACCTGTTACATTTTCAAACTAGAAACAATGTTTCTAGTTTGAACGTTCCCTCTCTATGTTCTATCTATAGAGCATATACAGAACTAATCAGTTTTCCTCCACCAGAACTCTCTTTAAAAAAAAAAAAAAAATTTAAAAAAAATAAAAAAAAATCTCCTTTTACATGGCTATTTAAAAATAAGAACAAAAGTTCTTCTGACTCTGCAAAGGTTATTGGTATGTAAAAACCCACTAACATACATAATGTCAACTATTATTTCAAGTATTTCCTTGCCAGTTTGTCTAGATCTGTCTGCTGTTTCCTGTCTTAGTCTTAGTTCATTCTTTGGGCATGAACTGCTTTTGCGTGCAGATGTGAAAACATTTTTTGTGAACTTCTGAAGCACCTGTAGCAAAGGGAACATGCTCCAATATTAACACAATAAAGGCTGTTATTACTTCCCTTAAATAATAAACAGAATGACATATATTCTTTCTTTTGTATCTGGCATTGGTGGACTGTTCCTACAAATCCCTGTCCAGCATTTCTGTCAGCAGTTCAAGAATGATGATGAATAAAAGAGCCACGAAACTGGAAAACATTACAACATGTAGAAGGTTTAAGGCATTCAATCTACTTAGCGAAAAACAATAACAAGATCATAACTACATAGGGTCAGCATTGAAAGGCTTCTGTAATCCACCAGCCATAACAGGTTTAGATACTAGAAAATCTTAATTCATACAGCTGTAGTACAAGTTGGAATTAATTCTTGGATATCTACAAACTGTATCAAATATTAGGTCAAGTTAGATGCTCAGAAGAGCCTTTCTGGCTTGAAGGCTGTGAGCTAATTAGTCTGGACCTGCGGAACAGGGACATGAGAAAATGTAACCTCCTTATTATACAGATAGCTGCTTGGACTGCTGATATCACTGCTCAGAACCCAGACCTTGTCTCTCGCAGTGTAATTGGGAAAACATATGAAGGACGGCCAATGTACCTTCTTAAAGTAAGTGCTTGATTTCTTTCTGCCACACTCTTCCTCTATTAACCTCCACAAGATTATGATGTCTATTAAAACACCAGTGATGCTAAAACAGTATCAAACATTTTGCTGAAAATCTAATACATTTTGTTCACTACTACTATGATTTTTTTCAACTTTTAAGACTTTTTTTAAAAGGGCCATAAGTTATTAGAAGTTCAGATCTATAAATGCAACCACACTCCTGAAAGCTGTCTCAATGTCCATGTACGTCCTCTCCGCCTGTTGTTTGTAAACCCATGGACTCTAAAAGTATCTATCAATGTCAGCCTCCTCAGCAACAGGCAAGAAATTTGTTTGAAATCTTTACCTTTGTTTTGGCTGAAGTAGACTTAATTTTCTTCATAGTAGCTAATATAGGACTGTGTTTTTTATTTGTGCTGGAAACAGTGCTGATAATTCAGGGAGATTTTAGTTATTGCTGAGTGGTGCTTGCACAGAGTCAAGGCCTCTTCTGCTTCCCATCCCACCCCACCAGCAGGTAGGCTGGAGGTGAACATGATGTTGGGAGGGGGTACAGCTGGAACAGCTGATCCCAACTGATGGAGGGGACATTCCAGACCATAAGACATCATGCTCAGCAATTATCTAGGGTGAGAGGGGCCAGGAGTCTGCTGACTGAGCTGGGCAATAGTTTTCATTTGCATCACTTGTCTTTCTTGGGTTTTATTTCTCTTTGTTATTTTACTTTTCATTATATTATTATTTTTAGTAGTACCAGTATATATTTTAATTATTAAACTGTTCTTAACCCACAAGTTTTCTCACTTTTACACTTTCAATTCTCTTCCCCTCATCTTGCTGGGGGCAGCAGGAGGAGTGAGCAAGCAGGCAGCTGTGTGTGGCTTAGTTGACAGCTGGGGTTAAACCATAACAATATTTTTACATAATTCTTATGAATAAATAAGACACAATGACTTAAATAAAGGCAAAGAGATGAAGATTACTTCCCAAAAACTAGATCAGCATTTACAATAATACATCATTCAAGCAAATAAGATCAACTCTTAGAGACACTACAGAAAATATATCAATAGTGCATAATAATAAAATAATTGGGAGGGGAGGCTTATATAGGTTAATAAAAACAAAATTGTTAAGAGTCTATTATTTTAGCTTGAATAGCATTGTCAGCTACAGCTGAGAGCACTCCATAGATTTCCATTTAATCAACAAATGCTATATTTGTATAAATTTTGTCATTTTTAGGTTAGCAAGCTGACTGATTTGTTCTGCATACAAATTATTTTGTTTCAGACCTGTTTTGTTGTTGTTGTTGTTTTCCTAGATGGGAAAAAGTGGTCCAAATAAGAAGGCCATCTTTATGGATTGTGGTTTCCATGCAAGAGAGTGGATCTCCCCTGCTTTCTGCCAGTGGTTTGTGAAAGAAGTCAGTAAGCTTAATGATAAAATAATATTTTACAAAATGCAACAATATTTAAAAAATCTTAAGCAAGCAGCAGGAGCTATGGCCACTGCAGATTGCCTTTTTACCTTTAAATACCTGCCTGCACATCCCTTCTCTCACCTCAGATGGTGAGGGTGTGAGTACTTAAATTAGATCTTAATGAATGGACTTGTAATCTTTCAGCAATTTAAGACTATCTAAAATCATATGTAAGTGGTACTAACAACTACACGGGTTACTTACACAGTCTTAATTTCCTTTTTGCACCTGTAATCAGAGACAGGATAAAGACAAGCACACAGGCCTAATAACACTATAACCATAGTCACGTTCTTTGCATAGGCATTAGGACTAGGGAATAAGGCACACGAGAAGGCGTTTGAATGCACACCAGAACAGCTGTATTCCCTGCAATCAGCTTTACACAGGGAGGGTGGAAACCTGCCCTCAGCTAAGCACAGAGTGGACTAAGGGAATGTACCCAAGAGAGGAGGAAGGCTACAGATGAAGCTGCCTAAACTCCACTCAGGAAGATGGAAATGCATATACATCCCTTTGAGCTGCCACTCCAAGTTGTACAGAATGGTTTTTAAAACATGACACCATATTCAGGAAAGAGCTACACAGGTAAAATTCACTTCAATTCAGGCTGGGATACTTTAGGCCTTGTCTAGTTTAGTCTGGATGCTTTAGGCCTTGAATTAAACAATATTATCTCCTTTATTTTTTTCCCCTCTCCTCATCACCCATATAAAGCAGGTAGGAGTTACCAAATGCTGCAGTCTTATCTAGAGAGAAGAGGCATATTCCCCCTCAGCAGGAGGATATCAATTAACTTACAAAAACAATTTGCTGATTGAACCATCAATTTTCTAAGAATTCATGCTTGAAGATTAAAAAACAAACAAACAAACAAACAAACAAACAAAAACTAAACAAACAAACAAACAAACCAAACCAAAACAAAACAACAAAAAAAAACAACAAAGCCAGAAACAGCAGCTGGGATTTAAAACCCAAATAAAGGTAAAGCCAAAGTCCATGAGTGAGCCACACTGGTAGAGGCATTGATGGCAAGTATAATCTCAGTCTTATCAGCCAGCCATGCGGTTTTGTGTAGAGAGCAGTGGAAATTGAAAGTGACATCTCAGTGGAGTCAATGGGAATGTGATTTCATTATCTCCCAATAAGGCTGCAGACAGTATGTGCTACTGTTTTTCTCCTAGCAATTCACGTCACCACAGCTGTCATTTTCACTGTCTGGTCACTTAATTCATGGCTTCACCTGACACCAGCAGTGGCTCTGCTCTGTGGATCCAAGTGTGGATAGGCAGAAGTGTGTTTAAAAGCACAGTCCTCTGAGCATCATCAGCTGTTCACTTGGGATTGCTTCTAAAGATAAAAATAAATAAATAAATATGCAAATAAATTAAATAGATAAATAAATAAATAAACAAGCCTAGATGAAAACTTGAGCAACATGTATTGTTATACGTATCTCAAAAAAAAAACCCAAGCATTAAAAAAAAACCCAAACCACCAAAGAGGGAAAAGTAAGTTTTAGTGATTTGAAACTGCTTCTGTAAATTCTGTATCGAATCTTCCCAGCTGCTAGTTACAGGACAAAAGATGCCTTTCTCCGTTTTATGGCTTCCTGTGCTGGCCTTTCTGTAGACTAAAGGGAACATGAGTGCAACATACTCCTTAGAGTAAATTTCCATGATCATTGTATGCTCCGTCAACACAGATATAAGTCTGTGAACAAGCATACAAAGTGCCAGGCCATGGACAATGAAGACATACGGGTTTATGGCAGGAGTTCTTACCTTTCTTACTCAATGTATGTGTCTGGAAAAGTGCAGGGGAGAATCTGCCTCCCTAGGAATATGTGCATCCACAGCATCGCGACTGGAAACATGTAAGTTTGTTCTTTGGAAATGTCCTCTATAATTTTGATTATTGATGAAATCTCCTTGTAAAACAGATATAAAAAAAAAGTGGGAATAATGGTTTTTTTGTCTAATATAAATTAAACTTAAACCTTTAAGGTGACAGGATGTAGGGAGAATATATGGACAGGAACCATAAAGAAGCAGCTAGTAGATGGAAATCTCTTATTAGTGACTTATTATCCTGTTCAAAATCAACATTGCTTTACCATATCAGTTATCTACAAGAACGAGATAGCTTTCTAACAACAGTGTGGTCTGAGTGAGGTGACTAGGGTTTCCTACCTGATCCTGTTGTGTGATCAGTACAACCCACTTACTGTGGAGCATTGGTAGCATGGTGTATAGAGGGGATCTTTCCTTTGAACATCCAGCCCGGGAATGGCCACGCTGCCCAGCCAGCCAGGACAGCGAGTGAAAATCCATTAAGTATATATAATATCACAGAGCTGCCATCTCACATGGAGGAGTCACCTGGATGACTTTGCCCACCACATCAATTAATTCCCGATTCAGACCCAGGCCTTTCAATACACACAGGAGTTACAGATCTGTAAAGACATCATCAGCGTTTTCCACTTTCTTCCAACTAGGCTGTTGAGACTTATGGAAAAGATACTGTCATGACCAGACTTCTCAACAGCTTGGACTTCTATGTTTTGCCTGTTGTTAATATTGATGGCTACGTTTACACTTGGACGAAGGTAAGTACGTTCTTGTTTCTCAGGAGTAGTACTGCTGAAAAAGCCAACTGTTAGAATGTTCTCTTAGTTCTGATCTGTGCTTCACCATTCTATTTCAGAACCGCATGTGGAGAAAGACACGCTCTAAAAATGCTGGTAGCCTTTGCTTTGGTACAGATCCCAACAGGAATTTTAATGCTGCCTGGTGCAGTAAGTGTCACATAAAGGTCTCTTCTAACCAGAATGATTCTATGATATTTTCTATGGTCATACAGAGGTGCAATAGCCAAGATACTTAATTATGGATTATCCCTATCAGATCAAGCTCAAGCATGAGTGTTACCCACCTGTATAGCATTGTGGAGTAGCTTGTCTTCAATTTTTGGAGCAATTTCAGGAGAAAACCAGATTTGATTACTAGCATAATCAGCATAGCTACTTCTATAAACATATATGTACACTTACACACACCTATACATGTATATATATGTATGGGTTCTATGAGTTCAGAGCAGAAACTGAAGGAGATTCCTTTTGCTTGGTTTCACTCTGTGGAGAGTGCTCTCTTTTGAGTAGTTTCCACTTGTCTGTTTCCTGGAAGTATCTTAGAAATGGGGAATATATGTAAGGAGATGATTGTGCTGAATCAAATCAATATCCCAAATCACTTTACATAGTGTAAGGGTTTACATCAATACTCAGTTTTTCCCAAATATGCACACTATACAGGGCATATTTTTTTAATGCTATGTCATGTTGCCCTTAACTATTTAATAAAATATTCTCTCCTCTGATATGGCATGTGTAGCAGTAGGATTTCCAAGGCTTATCTACAGAAGTGGGATAATATGACTTGTTACAACCAACTTTTTTATTAAATACTCACTAAATTCACCTTTCTTCCCAGCTCTTGGGGCCTCAAAAAACCCCTGTGATCCCACTTACTGTGGCTCTGCACCTGAGTCTGAAAAGGAGACCAAGGCTTTGGCTGATTTTATTCGTGATCATCTTTCTACAATCAAGGCATATGTGTCAATTCACTCCTATTCCCAGCTGCTACTGTTTCCTTATTCATATAATTACAAATTGCCATCTAATTACAAGGAACTGGTAAGTCTCTTCGTCATTTTGACATAATGAAAAGAAAAAGTAAAAATCATCAGTTGTTATTTAGGTCCATTTAAGTTCAAGCAGTTTCTTTAACATCTGGAAAGAATCTGTACTGCTAGTTTTGGAAAATACTTCAGTCTTTCAGAGCAAGAACAATGGAAACCATGATGGCTTCAAGCCAGTTCAAGCACAGTGTAAACTGCAGAGCCTTGTTTAATTTCCACATCCACAATGAGCTTGCCACAAGGCCAGGTTTGTCTTCTAGTCATGCTATAGAGGAATCCAGTATGCTGTGCAGCACTGCTTCTTTCTAATTCAAGGTTGCTGTGTATGTAGCTTTAACACATAACATAGAAACATTATGCCCTGTAAGTCAAGCTAATAGCTTGATAGATTGTAATAACTATGAAATGACTGAACTGGTACCATCAATGGCAGAGGAAGATCTCTGTCTACCACTTCCTACTGAACCTTAGTTCTCCCTGAAGTAAAATGGTGAAAATCCTATTGATAAGGTTCAGGACAATGAGACAGTTTTTATCAAAAGTATAATTAAACCCAGATACCACACAGTTAAAGGGTTTCAGTTCTGAGGTCTTTCTAATCAGGCCTGGACTCAAACACACCTTTTATTTGGAAGAGGAGAGGATGAATGTGGTGTTTTAAAGTACAATGCCTCTTTTATTCATCCTAGAGAACCACAGTCCAGACCACAACCTAATGCCATTGAATTAAGATAACAAGAATCTGGAATATACTTTTTTTTTTTAATCCTTAAAAACAGAGAGAAGGATTAAATATGTAGAAAAGTTGTAAACATTTTAAAGGCAAAAAAAATCAACAATCAGGAATAATAAAGTTACTTCAGTTCTCTGGCATATTAACAATTAGAAGCTGTGGGCAAGGGAAACAGCATAACAAACCAAAACAAACAAATCTTCATTCCCCCTCTTTCCTCAGTGTTGCCAAAAGTCCAAGGCAACAACACTGTCTGTTGCTCTGCCGTGCAGATTTGACAGATTTATGAGTGCTCCCAAATCGATGTCATGATTCTGAAGCGCAAATACGAACTGCAGCCAACAATGAAGTTTCTTGTTACATTTTTTTGCTGCTTAAAAGAGAGGATGAGATAAAGATGAAGATTTTGTTTTCTTAATTTATATTCCAGAAAATTTTAATTGTAATTATTCCAGGGAACTGTAGTAATTTCTTGCCTTCCATTTTTACAAAAGCTTCACATTCACACATTGCAGTTCAGTCTAAAGTGATAAAACAGCACAAACCCCTTGAAGCTGCTTTGTTGTCAAGATCACAAAGTTCCCACATGTTAAAAATTTGCATTAAATTCTGTCTGATTCTTTGAATCAAGAGCAAATGTGATGAAACATAACTAAAAGTACAGCATGTTTCTCACAGTATTAAATGGGAAAAGTTTACATTGACAGCTCATTATTAAAACAATCCTTAACAATGAGAAAGAACCTATGTGCTTTTCTAGGTTTCAAAATTCCTTTATTAAATTAAAAATTTCTATTAGCAATGTTTTACTCTAATATACAGTAAAATTTAATGAATTACCCATACTAAGGTTCTATAATTTTTATCAGTAAAATCTCTCCTTTCCTGCTATAGAGGACAATTCTGCTACTGTTATTGAGCATAAAAAATAAATAGCCCAGGAATGCAGGCTATATATATATCCCCAGCCATTTGATTCACTTCATAAGTTAAGTCTTTCCAACATCACTTAATCCTTTATTTTAAATTTGGCACACTGATCTCCAAAAGAGTTCCATTATTTTCTACTACAAAGCAATCACAAATCTCACCACCATAAAAAGATGACCTTACAAGTGTTTTTCACATCTTAATTAAGAGAAAATATTTCCTCTATTGGTGATCCCAACAAAAAGACAGCAGGATCCCAGAGGCATTCAGCTTGTGTAGCACCTGATTTTAACAAGAGAAGACTTCTTGCCCAAAATCCTTCTTTTGGAGAACGAGGTCAGAGTATCACCCAATCAGCATTACCTGTAGCTGGGATAACTAAACAGAAAGGGCCTAATTCACTCCAGTATCAGTGAACAGAATAGAAAGACTAACTTAGGATCTGGGTCATGTTTGAAAGTGCTTCAAACTTCAAATAACTAAAACACATTCATTTAAGCTGTGACTAAAGAAAATTCAAGATTTTCACACAGTTGTACTCACTTGAAATGAGACAGCTACAAAAAGAGGTAGAATTTGGTATGCCAGTTTTGTTTCATGTCTAAAATCTTCCGTCTAGATTTAGAATTTAGATAAATGGTGAAGAATAAGTATCTCAACCTTTAATAGAAATTGTTTGGGCAAATAGAAGGATCATAAATCACTTTGCAAATGAAGAAGCAAAATTTATAGTGCCATTATCTTATCTTGGATGTTATTTTTACTCTGACAGATCTAATAAATTAAAGGAAATATAGTTGCAATTTCTTATCTCCTTCAGTGAGCAACTAGACGTGTGCTTAAACAAAACCTCACGTCTGATTATCATTAACAACATTTTTTTCATTGTATTTAATTAAAGGTAGCATAATACCATGAAGGTTTATGCTGCATTTCAGTGTCTGAGATATAGAAGGGTAAAAAAACTGAGTAGTCTGAGATTGAAGATGCTAAGTCTGCAGAAGAGAAAGGTCTGGAGAATGCTTGTACCTTTCTTTCCTACAAATGTACTGAACAGCATGTCCTTGGGGCTCAAAAGACTTTCTGTTCACAGCCTCAAGAAATCACTAGAAGGCATAAAACTGTTCTGAACAGGGCTTTTTGAGAATCCCAGACATCCCTTATGCTCCACTGAATTGCTATAGCAAATCAGAAGAACCCCAAAGCTCTTACAACTTTCACTGAGTTGGAGATTAGAACTATCCCCCAACCATCTCTGGCTCTGGGATATAAAACGTGAGGTCCCTTCCTTTCCACAACTTCCCACTCTTCTCCTTCGATGCAAGAGGACCTCTGAGGATCTCAACCCCACAGCTCACAAGGATTTTCTCAAAACTTTTCTCCCTTTATTCGGGGTTGTTGTTTCACACCTCCCACCCTCCTGCCCCCATGTGTTGCACCAAACTTTCACTGTTATCCAAACAATAGCTGGAAAACAAAACTAAAAACACCCAAGACACGAAAAACTAGGTCAGGAATTTCTCAGAAGTTACACAACATTCTTGTGATGACACCCTGAAAGAAATATGTACTACTTCTGGTGAATCACATTTTGCCTGCTTCATAAGCCTCTTGACTCAGTTTTTTACTATACCCTAGAGGGTTACCCAGCACACAGGATACACACTTGAATCTCTCTCCTACAGAGAACAGAAGCATTACATTTTCACAATCAGAAAACATGCTTGGCAAAAGCAGTATCTCTCCACACCCCAAAAAGATTCTTTTAATCTTCATTTTACTATTCACAGTTTTGTCCTCTTGCAATAAAGAACTCTGTATTTAATTACAGTTCTCATAAACAGTTCAGCCCATATTTTTTAATCAGTTCATATTTTGGCCTTAGCCTTCCTATTAGGTCACTCTATGCTTTCCTCATTTCCAACAGACAAATCTAGCTTTATCAGTTCTTGTTTGCATTCAAATTGGTTCTGAACTATGATTTGATAGGGCAGAGGAATGTGTGTCGTGCCCTTCCTTTCCAGACTCAGTTCTCTCTCTCAGTTAAACAACAAACTCAGTACCAAATAGGAGCTGCAGCCAGCTTGTACTCATTGCAGTGATGAATGTACATGTAATATTACAGTTTGGCAGGCTGCAGAATATTATATTAATTTACAACCCAAGATAATTTTCTAGACATGGGATTTTAGTTTGTATTACCTGAATGCACACAACTGATCAAAAATCACCTTCCATATTGGGTTGGTCTAGCATCTGATTTCCTCCTGAGTACTTAAAACAGGATGTAGTAAAAAATGGAGATATGCCCAGAGCATACCTTGCAGCCTTCACAAAGAGTGAAATTCAAATATATTGCATGACTTTGTGAATATAGTCTGATTATATAACCTCGTGCCTGGGAACAAAGTTTTTTTACTCCTGACTTTATTTCTGAATGTGTTTGATTTATATGAAGACCTGTGTATAGGAATTTTTGAACAGCAAAAGTCTGTCTCTTCATATAAGAGATGGGTGTACCAGTGAGGAGTTGCAACCTATGCTGTTCTTGTATCTGTGCTATAGTAAATTCCTCTGACTGTACTATTTGTTACCAGTAAATATTGTTAAAGTCAGCTGGGAAGCACAACAAACAGGAAATTAGGCAGAAAAGCAATATTTGGAATTGGCTTCACAGTCCCTCCACTGAGCTTGCCACAACAGATGTCCCATGAGAGAACTGCTCTGCACTGACAGCCATACAGTTGTGAAAAGGACAGTTCTAGTGGCAGCATCTTCCAGATGAAGCTCATGTGTGAAGCCAGCAGAAAGACAAGAGTCTCCAACAGGGGTGGGGCACATTCACCTTAACTCAGTCACACTGGAAACCCTCTTACTAGGGATCTATTTCTTTAATGTTCTGGGAGACTTCCAAAGAGAAACAGGCTTGCAAAGAAAAAGGGAGCATTATGCTAATGTCCTTCACTTAGCTGCCCTCCCTGTGCTCCTGGGGGACATGCTTAACTATGAGCACCAACATAGTGAACCAAATTATACATCAGTCATGGACTCTTTTGAGGGGAGTCTTTCTTGGCAAAACAATAAGCCTCAGAAGTTTAGCTTCACTTGGCTAAAGTTAATTTTGCAAATACCACATTGTCAGGCTTTCATTACAAAAGAAGTTGAGGGTTGATGAAGTAGCACATGAGACCGAGGTGAAGTGAAAATAGAGTTTTCAGTCTCAGGAAAATCAGTCTGCAGTCCAGTGAGGACCAAGAGGTCCAGTCAACCAGTGAAAAGGCTTCTTCAGATCACTGTCAAACTGTGAGGGCAAAGAGAGTTGTCCACATACAGCGGCTGCAACAACATCCCTGAAGAGCTTCTAAACAGCTACAATTTGCTGGCAAATCTAGTCTGATGATACAAAGGTAAAATGCGGGAGATGCTCCCAAAAAAAATTACTTATTAACACCTAGAAGGTGCCTAGCCTGACAATTTATCTTTTTAGTTCAAAACTCCAGAAGTGCTGAGAAAGAGCAGCCAATAACATATCTTTCATTAAAAGCTAATAACTGAAAAAATAGGTTGGAAGGTTGTGAATTATGTAAGATAAGCAAGTGAGAACACAACTCTGCTGCCTCACTGGCCCATGCACTCTGTACACAGGGTCCCACAAAATATTAGTAATTGTTGTGTACACAGAGATGGGTGACCAGTGCAGGGCATGCTACCTTCTGCTGGAACGACCAGCTCTGAGAGCTCAGCTCTGAGTCAGAAGCTGAAAAGCCATTCCTGCCCCCAGTTACAAGGTATTAATTTGGAGGTTTTTTTCTAGGACTTCAGGGCGCCAGTTGTTTCTCTGCTACTATAACTCTCAGCAAAATTTTCCTTGCAAGAATGGTATTCTTAACAGTAAAAAAACAAACAAACAAACTCCAAACAAACCACAACAATTCAGTTAAGCCAGTTCTGCAAAGAGATCTAAAAAAATCACTCAACAGCAAAGATTGTCCTCAAAGGTCAAAAAGATGCTTGCAGCTATATCCCAAATAACATACACATCTGAAAATCCAAATCCCTTTTTTCCCTTTTGGAAAATGTTGGACATTATTTTTATATCTCTACATAAATCTCCATGTTATTTTCTTTTTACAAATTGAGTAATTGTGCTATTTAAAAAAAAAGAAAAAGAAAAAAACCCTCACATTCTGCACTTATACACACAAGTAATTACTTAATTTTTATTATTTCTGCTGTTTTATATAATATTACTAAGAGATTACTTTAGGTCTTATAAAGCTGAACTATCTTTTTTACCTTTAAGTTTTGGAATATAAATCTATCAGAAAAGCAAATGGTAGAGAACCACTTAAAGGAAAAAAAAAATCAGTTATTAAAACTTCTGAGTAAGTTTTATTTCATGATGAAGACATAAATGCTCAGTCATGTTTTTTCATTTAGAGAGGGTCATTTAAAATACCACCTCAATCTTCAACTTGGAGAGCTTGAGGAAGTTGTTTGTTTGGATTTGAGGCTCTTAACAGCTGGAAATCTCAACTGTTCTTTCTATAAATCTCTCTTTTTACAACTTCCTGGCCAATAATAAAAAATCCCTCAGGTAGAAAGATTTCCTGACATACTTTTTTTCTAGTATCTGTCCTGGTATGATTTAAAACCAGCATTTGGCAGCTGAGTGAAAGGAATGGCCAAAGAGCAGCTCTGCTCTTCTGTGGTCTGCACGATGCAGTTTACTAGAGAGCAAATGATAGCTACCGGCAGGTCCACAAGTAGTATCAGACTATCTTTCCAAATAATCAGTTTACATTTAAAAATTCATTGACTATTGAGAGAAGATTTGACTCAATCTCAGCTGCTGATTAAATGCATATATTATAAACAAAAGATGACTGAAGAAAATATGGTATTACTAGCAGATAGCAGTCTCCAACTTCTACAATTCCTTCAACATGTGTTAAAAATTATCATGGATTTTAGAAAAATCAGCTTGTGAAGGGATTAAAAAACCCAACCAAACAAATAAAAACCTCAGTACTGGAGAGCACACAGCTACCCAGTCGCTCTGACTCCAAGATTGTGAAATGCAAAACAACAACATTCCTCCTACAATCGCTTGTGTTTGGACAATAGCAAGGCCAGAAACCAAACCTCATATTCAGGTACAGACAATGTTATAGGTGGAAAGATAAGCTTCAAACGCTCTTTCATCTGCCTTGTTTGTATATTCTTAACATGCTAAATGACCACAAATTCCTACAGCAAACTCCCATAATTCTAGAATGTTCAAAATCCAACATTTGGGAATGGGTAAACACTTGCAGTTCTGCAATGAAGTGAGCTGCCAGTGCTAATGCAAACATATTTTCATGCTGTTTTGTAGAAGCTGGCAAAGCTCTCTCACTTAACTAAGATTTTCTAAATATATTGTCCAATATACCTTTTTGAGTAACTCACAGGAACACTTGAAGCATAAGGATGAACAGAGAACATTTTACAATATATCTTCCACTGGGAAGTAAGCCAGAATATAACCTACAGAGAAAGAAGGAGCTTTAGGAAATTCCTGGAATAGTAAGCCATTCAGCTGCAAGCTATAAAGATATGGCAACCCATTACTTAGTCTTATATTAAACATCTGTTTTCAAAAATCATTCATATTTATCATTTGTTAGTAATAGTTTTCATGTTTTATTACCAACATGCTGTATAATGAAGAACTGGAAAAGTCACACATTCCAAAGAAAAGTCTGTAATTTTCCTTCATGCAAACATAGAAAGCTCCATAGTACTCCTGATGGGCCTGATCCAAGCCTCACTGAAATCAGTGGGAGTTGAATGAGTCCTTCTGTGCACAGGAAATGAATTGAAATTAATGAGACTACATATGGTTCCAGGGTAATCTATGCCTTTTCTGGCTGTTAATATTTATAAGACCTTAATCTGCTTCCACTTGTATCAGTGTTCAACTCTAAGCTGACTCTGCTCTGAATTTAAAGCTGCATGAATAGAAGGAACAGAAAGACTATTGTATGTTCACAATTTACTGTACCAAGTTATTACTATTATTACTATTCTCTAAGATTCTCTTATCTCACAGTAAGATTCTTTATTTAGTTTTAATCTTGTATAAGTTTCTTCTAAGTACAGAAAATCCTGTTACTTGTTGTGCCCTTACCTAGTCAAACTATACTGGACTCTACAGCTGCCTGAACATCACTGCAGCCAAACAGAGGCTGGCCCATACCCCACCAGCGCTTGCAGAATGAGTGCTTTACTGATGAGCCCTTCTCACAGCACCAGCACAGGCTGTGCCTTGGCAGCTACTGGCATCTCGTCACTCTGAGAGCTGCACGACAGTTTGCAAAGAAAAACTTCTCAAGCATGGCTTTTCACTTTATTCATCAACCTACCTGCTTAGCTTCACTCAGAAAGCTTCTTAAAATCTGTATTTACCATTCTTCCTTTCCTACAGAATTCCATTGCTCACACTGCAACCAAAGAGCTGGCCAGCTTGTATAATACCAAATATACATACGGTCCAGGAGCCACAGCAATCTGTAAGTACTGCCTAAATACATATAAAAAGTGCTACTAAGACTATCAAATGCCGTTTTCTAGGGATACTTGTTCCTCTTCCTAAGTACAGAATCACAGAATGGTTTGGTTTGAAAAGGACCTTAAAGATCATTTAGTTCCAACCCCCAAGTAGTTCCAACCTAGTAGCAGGAGCTAGTAGTTCCTAGTTCCAACCTCCTTCTTTCTTCACATTGATTTACTCAGAGGTACATATGAAATCTCTCATTTCTAAATACAGGATGATAGATTCCTTAAGGATCCCAGGGAGTGTGTGACCCCCTGGAAGGTAAAGTGATGTGGTAAAGTGTTTAGGAATTCATGTGCATAGCATGAGTTCCTAAATCATACACAGCTTTAAACATAAAAATCTTGACCTGAGATTTTCTGCATTTCAAGTACTTTCAAGTCAAAGTGAAAAGATGATGTGAATCCTAAAGAAAGGCTTCAACCACTCTAGCAACACAGATAATTATTTCTTTTACTTTGAATTAGAGTATTAAATACAATTTCTACATTAATGTACTAATTACAATTCCATTCTTTTACCCTTCTTGGGAATTCAGCTGACAGGATATAGCCTTTGCAGTGTCAAAAGCCAAGCTAAGGTTGCCCAATCTAGATTTCTAGAACTTCAATATCCCCTATATTTATGATCTCTTAATTTACTTAAACATGGAAGCAAATATATTTCCTTCTACTTCTCTTTCTTTAAATAATTTTTTAAATTTTAAAAAAAAAAGTTTCCCAATATTTTTAGAAAATTTATGGAGATTTTTCCCTAAAAAATGTTTTGGTGATGCTTAGCAATACTAGAGGCTTTTTCCTTAGCAAAGAGACTGCCTTCATTGTACGAAAGTACTGGAAAGGGAGGGTACCATTTATCCAGAAGAAAAAGGTGGAGCTGATATACCAGATCTGTAGTTCTTTCAGATCAGTATGAACCTCAAAAAGCTACTCAGTGAGGAGGTATCTGCTTTGAAAACCAAACTTTTGAAACAACCCTGTGCAAGCATTCTCTTGCTCCTTAGACATTCCTCCCATGGTCTCCCCACAGTATTGACAAGGAGAGAGCAGTGTAGCTTGTTTACACTTGCTTGCACACATCAGCTGGAATGAAGCTCACAAATGGCCTAAAATCACAGCTGTTTTTCCATGAGCAGGAGTAATCAATCAATTCACTGAATATTATGACACTTTTTTACCTGCCCTTTCTGCATTTCTGGCTATGTGACCTGTCTCTAAAGTACATCACATATCAATGTGTAGCCACGCTTTTCCAGTGAAACTTTTATTTGTTTATCAACAGATCCTGCGGCGGGGGGCTCCGATGACTGGGCCTTCGATCAGGGCATCAAGTACTCTTTCACTTTTGAGCTCCGAGACACTGGCAGATATGGTTTTGTTCTCCCCGAGTCTCAGATAAAGCCAACCTGTGAAGAGACGTTCCTTGCTGTTAAATATATTGCCAATTATGTCCTTGAGCACTTGTATTAGAATGGGGTTCTAAAAACTATTAAAGAAGGTTGCATTCAAAGATGCCTTCCTTTTTATTCTTCTCAAAAAATGTTTGTTTTTTTTTTTTATTTCTCTTTACTTAATGTTCTTATTCAGATCCTTAGCCCGTTATAGGTCAATAGAACTACAAGTCTGTCAGGAGAAATTATATTTTTTATTAAGGCAACTGATATAGTCAGGGGAGTCTAAAAAGAAGGAGCACAAGAAGCTTAATCAACTTAAGCTAAAGGTTGCCTTAATGATTAAAATTACATTTACACATAGCAGACAGGCAGAGCATTAGAACTTCTACAGCCTGAATGCTAAACAGAATAAGAACAGCTACATGTTTCATATAAATGCACTTAAATCCAACCATTCATTGCCTTACTGGCAACAGTAGCAAGGAAAAGTTCACATCACATAGTTCTAAAATGATATTCACTGTGGCATGCTCTTGTGAATTTTCTCATAGCCCACCCTGGGTCTGCCCTGTCAGTGAAAACCAGTTTGGATTTGAGATCACTGCTGGTCCGATCTGAACTCAGTGATGAAGCTTATAATTACCATTAGTTTTAAAGAACAAGACTTGACATAAATCGTGCTATAAACTACTCTGCATTTAAGGCTCTCACACTCTCTACAGTAGAATCTCTGAAAAATATTCTCAAAGCCCTGGTACTTCCTAGGGCCCCACATATTCCTCACTGTCACAAGCGGAAGAATCATAAAGAGCCATAAAGATTAAGTCTGGTGATAAATCATTAACTGTTTCTTTCATGAGAAGATGTAAAGAATTATCCCCTCCCAGTCAATTTCCTGTACAGGTAATGTGGGTCTGATTGGGTCAGAGGGAGTGAGAGTGATAAACAGCCACTCTGGGCCGCTTTCTCATGCAGCTGCCAAAAACGTGTTTGGTATTTATTAATGCTGTTTAGAGCTTGGCTAATATGGGACACACTCTGTAGAAAGATGGGGAAAACCTTATGTCAACACAGACCCTGGCTGATCTCCCTGCCATGGCTGGAGGCTCTGAACAGAGATTTCCGCTGTCCGTTGATGGTCCTGGAAATATCACTGTTCCTGGCAGGGCCCTAGCTGATGCACTCAAAACAGCCCATGAGATGCAACTTACAGAGAAAATGGTTCTCCCAAGAAAATTACTAAATTCTAATCTGTCAAAAATTAGGTGTTCTCCTTTTTTGGCCTCTTCTCTGTGGAGGGAAACAGAAAGACAAGGTCCAATTTAAAATGACACTTTTGTTTACATGTATAAGAAAAAGAAAGGAATGGATCCACTAGCCCACACCAATTAGCCCAGGGCACTCCCATTAAATTAGTTCTCACACAAGGCTGATCCATCTGGTTTTGATCACTGGTGAAACTGAATCCATGTGTGAAAGTAGCACGTACCAGTAAAAAGACATGTCATTCTGTTTTGCAACAGAAGTGGTGGGAAGGATAATCAGCATTACTAAAAATACCACAGGATGCAAGCAGAACATGGCAGCCAGGGCCAAACAGGTCACAAGGGGCAGGAAAATAAATTACTCAAAATATAAAATATTTTGGCTAATTTTAACTAAGTATTAACAACCACCCAGGGACTATCCTGATTATAACTGTATTATTTGGGAAGATATCACAGGCTTTATACTGACTGCAAGGTGAGTTGTTGATACTCAGCACTGTTAATCGCTAGGAAGGCTCTTCATAGGACTGCAGGCAACCAAACACAGTTACAAGTACAGCTGAGGGGTAGGTCACAGCACCCAGCAGCTCCAACAGTGTTAGGGTTACCCCAATTAACTCACAGTTTTGACTCCGAGGCAGAATATGACACACATTTTGTAGCTCTGACATTCATAAAGTGATATGCCGCTTTTCTGTGCCTTCTCCACAGAAGGCATTCACTAGCACCTCTGTTCAAATTACACAGATGCAAAGAAGAGAAATTAAACGTGATATATCATCCATGCAGCTTGAAAGATAAAACAAAGAATATATGGGAGAAATTGAAGCAGGAAAGGACATTCTGCTAGCAGGTAAGCTGCTAGGGCAGAACCACTGAAAGAAAACATGGAGAGAAGCAAAGTCTCAGCAACAAGTCATAATACTTCAAATTTCAGCAGGGTTTCCCAAAAACACCCAGAAAATCCACATGCAAAACTGGCTGATAATGTATTTTCAAAGATGCCATCCTAGTCATTTGGAACCAACTCCTCAGTTATTAAATAATTCTTGCAGAGAACCAGGAGTGACACAGGAAAAGAAATAAAATCATATTACATGGATGATGTAGGTACATTTAGCATTTGTAAAACGTGTTTTTTTTCAACAATTCTAAAGAAAATTTTCCAACGTCCTCCAAAGTGAATCTTTTTCTCGCTTTCTAAACCCAAATAAATCCATAAAGGAATAGTAAAAATTTACCAATGTTAAAATATAAATAGAATCCACCTCACAATATCAATCTACGGGTTTGATTTTTCTTAAATCACACAGTTTAAGCTGCATCTTTACTGTGACCACTGTAAACCCACCCTGCAGTTTTGAATGGAAGACTGTCCAAGGAAAAGCACCAGTGTGCCCTCAGAGTGAGGAAGGCCGGCCGCGTCCTGGGCTGCAGCAGGCAGAGCGGGGCCAGTGGGGCGAGGGAGCTGATCCCTCCCCTCCACTCAGCCTGGTGAGGCCAAATCTGGAGTCGGGGTTCAGGATGGGCTTCCCAGTACTAGACAGAGGAACACACTGGAGCAAGTTCCACAAAGGGCCATAAAGGTGACTGAGGGACTGCAGCACAGGTCGTACAGAGCGCTAGGACTGTGCGCCCTGCAGAAGCGAACGCTCAGTGGAATCTTATCAATGTGTGCAAATACCCGATGGGAGGGTGTAAAGAAGACAGAGCTCTTCTCAGTAGTGCTCGGCGACAGGACAAGAGGTAATGAGCACAAATTAAAGCACAGGAAACTCTGTGTGAGCACAAGAAAAGACTTTTTTACAGTGTGTGTGCCCAAACAATGGAACAGGCTGCCCAGGGATGTTGTGGAGTCTCCATCCTTGGAGATGTTCAGAATTTGAATGTAGTCTGAGGCAACTTGCTTTAGGTGACCCTGCTTTGAACAGGGGCTGAATTGGATAGTCTTGAGTGGCCCCATCCAACCTCAGCTGTGCTGGGATCCTGTCAAATTAATCTCCACTTGATGCAGGTCAACCAAGGACTGAGATGAACAATTTCAGCTTTTCCTATTTGATTTATACTGCTCCTTTAATTAGATAAATAGAAAAGGAGCATTCTGTTTTCTTGGCTAAGAATCCCATCAAAAAGCTACCATCTTGCTCATATTAAGCTATTGTTTAGCTAAATACATTCAAACAGTCAATTCATTTCACTGCTGCAAAACTCAGAAGGGATTAAGAACTGATGAAGCGTTTGAAAGACAATGTTCTGCCCATGTGCCAGGTCTCACAGGGGTGATATTGGAGATACCAGACCACTCGCAGAGGAAATGTCCCCGCAGCTGCAAAGGCCCAACAAAGGCAGCATTTACAAATTCTTTACTCTTCAACATAAAAAAAAGCAGGTAGATCACACACAAAAATGAATGAAGTACAGCAAGTCCTGACAGTTGTGTGAGAGTTAACCATGTGCTTCTGGGGAAGATACTTCCAAGTTTGCTCAAAGTTTTCAAGCAGCTGCTGACACATAGTGTTTATTCAGAGAAGGAAACTTCTGTTTTTAATGATACAGATTCATATGCTTCAAAAACTGTGCTAGAAATTAAACCTATGCTTACAATGCAGCCTGTTGTGAACTCAGCTTTGCTGACATATGGCCCCAGCATGCTTCCTGTCACTTTGAATTTTTCCAAGGACAGATGTGGGCTGTGCATTGAAGCAGGTTGCCTCTGTGCTCCCCACTGCACTCCAAACAACTGCATTACAGCTGCACAGTCTTTCACCACAAGAGGAAAGAAAACAGCCAAATGCTGCTTTTGAGAATGGGATTGCATCCCTGCCCTTTACAGGAAGGATGATAGGATACTTGCAGTAAACTTTGCAACCACAGAAAACAGGGAATTTGCTATCACTAAATGGATATATACAGTTGAGCCAAGAAACAGGCAAATATTGCAAAATATCTAAAACTTTTTCTTCAAATCTTTTTAAAACAAGCTTCTCCATTTCTTGGCAAACACTGAAGTGTTCTCTTTCTGCATTTAACAGAAGACCTAAGATTCCTAACTCTAGAGTTCTCAAGGAAAGTATGAATCACATTGCTTTAATATAAAATCAACTCCCAATTTCCTGCCTTCATGGGGAAAAATCAAATATTCATGTTTCTCTTTAATACATGGATACATTAGACTATGAGAACCAGCATTAACACTGCAATGAAGAGAAAAGGAAAACAGCTGGGGAGTAATGGCTGTCATCCCTGCAGATCCCTGTGCTGCTGCTGACATGAGAGAGTGAGGCCACACTGTCACAACGATCAACCAGCTCATGGGCAGAAGTGATACAGCTCAGAGTGTCTCTGTTCCTACCAGAGTTAGTCCATAATCTAATCAACCTGCTATAAAAATCAAGAGATGTTTGTAAATTTTTGAAATGACAAACAGAACTCAAAAGACAAATATGCTGTGATGCAGCACTGACATAGCTGTTCACATGTATGCGGCATCAGCGTCGCTCATCAGCATGGTCCTTTTTCAACCATTGCAAAGGTACAACATGCTCAGACTATGAGATTGTAAATACAGTAGTAGATGCAAGAAGCCTGCTGTGCACTGATATGTTCATGTCCCTGGTCACCAGATGTGTGTGCATAAAGATAATAACCTCACGTAAATAAAATTTTAGAAATTCAAGTGTTCAACACAGTTAGCAGAAATATTCTAATGTCCAGGTTTATACCACATTCAAATCCACAAACTGGGATCTTCTTATCTTGAAAAAAAATCCCTCACATATGACAGCAGATATTCTGTTCACCCCTTCTCTTCCTAGGTCTATGCACAGTAATCCCACCAAGATCTGTGAATTCACTCTTCATCCATGCTGGAGTGAATGAAAGGAAAAGCAGGTCCTCCTTGTGTGGTAACAACTTAAGGGGTTCAGGCCTATTGAAATCAAGTTATTTCACTCAAGAACTAAACTGTGAATACTATAAAAACACCCTTGGAATTTCACTGAAGGTTTTTAACATTATTTTTTACAACGTTTCTATTAATTCTCCATTTTTTTTTTTTTCAAATGTGCCCAGAAATTGGATGAGTAGAGTTCAAAAGGGAATGTTCATTCCATACAGACTTTCAGAAAACTATTCTCACATTTTTCTCCACAAGTGGAAATGCTGTTCATGACCTGAAGGCTTTCTCTAAGGATTACAAATAAAACATTTCCTATTCAAATGGAACTTGAGTTCCTAATGACACATGTTTTATATGTCTCCTTTTTCAGTGTCTTTGAATCACATCTGAAAAGCAACAATATCATCCTTATAAATGTGGAATATCTTTCCCTCATTCAAAAGGAAGGCCGAATAGAAAATGGTGCTTTATTTCTAGCTTTTGTCACCATTATTCCCTTGCAGTTTCAGTCTCTCGGATCTCTACTGTAAGTTATACTGTCACTGACAGCAGTTGTGGCAACAAAGTATTCAGCAATAAAAAATGTTTAGAAATAATGAATTATTTTAAAAAGTTCTTAACACAAAATGAGTTTGGATTATATGCTTTCTAAATTAGAAAATCAATTACACCTCAGAACTTAAAAAAGAAATTAAAATTTGCTTTTAAAAAAGCCCTCTTACACTATACTTACACTGGACTTTGTTCAGTTATCTGTGTATTTTGGAAATCATGAAGAAGCTTATTTCCTAGGATTGTAATTATATGCAGCTAAAAGAGGAGAACTTCATTGTTACATTGCATAGCCCAGCATAATCTTCCAGCTAACAGTAATAATTATTGAGAGGCAATTCTGCATTTTATGTGCACTAAAATATTAACTTCAAATTTATTAAAATCGATAATAAAAAAAAAATTAGAAATATCAAAAACTGAAATAAAAATTCCAGTACTCTCACATTAACTTCAACCCAGACTAAACTGTGTGTGGTTTTATCTGTATACCTATAGAATATACTAAATTCTCCTAGACTTAACAGCTGTAACTAAATTCTTTTCCTGAACAGAATAAGCATCTTCCATAACCAGTAAAAAAGAAAATAGTGAGCTTTGTTCTAGTGCTGCTTGTGCAGGGGAAAAGCACTCTGACCCTCTACACAGAAGGCAGTCACAGCCTTTACCAGATACAACACTGAATGTCCTACTGCAAATATTCAGTGAAAATATGCTCTCTCCTGTGCTGCCCACCAAACTCGACAGTCTGAGAGTCCATCACAATCCTGGACACCTGAAAGCTTTGGTGCTTCATGCATACAGCTTTGCATTGTATGTTTTCTCTCCTTTCAGGACAGCTCTGGGTCTGGAAATAGTTATTTACCTTCAGATTCATCTGAAGTTGGAGCTCTGGGTCATTCTTTCCTAGGAAGAGATTAAAATTATTTAGTTGTCAGGTTTATTCATCTCTGTATTGACAACAACAAATGCACTGTGCCTGCTGAGGCGTGCACTGCTCGCAGAGTGCTCCAGCCTGTGAAGTACTTGGCTCAACTGGGAAGACAATTCACAGAGCAGAGGGTGAAACAGCACTGCTCCTGTGTGCACATCAAAGGGATTCTGTTTCCTAACAGAGAACGAATCAATCATAACGAACTCAGCATCACACCAGTTTTAGTTCAATTAAATATCTTTAGGGGAAGATACACGATCAAACAGAATCTAGACTGTGTCTGGGGACTGTTGATGGACACCATGTATTTATTCAGGCTACTGGGACTCTTAATGTTTTATTAACTTTACCTTGGCATCCATCTTGTGTCTAGAATCTGAATTAGTGGATTAGCACAAATCAGCTGGAATCTTGCCTCACTTTTTGCATCCTGCCAGCTCTCTGTGCTCTTCTGGAGCACGGTCTTTCTCTGTCAAGCTCTGTAGACCAAGTAATATTTGTTGGCCCTTGTGGCTTTGGATTCTGAGAAAAATACTCTCCTGCAACTGATCTGGGACACTAACCCTGAAGGATTTGGAATATCTCCTACAAAAAAAAGCTGTGGTTGCATTTTGTGACTCTGTTCTGTGATGCTGCTTTGCTCAGCTTCCCTGACTCACTCTGAGGTACCTCAGGTTTCAATAGTGCTCCCACGTGACCTTTGAAGAATTCACCTGGCATGTTGGCATCCTACATGTTTAGTTTAAGGAGAAATAAGTTAGACAAAGTTCTCTAAAGCAATTCAGTGCTTTAGCACTATGCACACAGATCTCGTTGAACTCAGCACAAGATAAAGCTAAGTTACTGACAGGACTGCACTTTCTAAAATAATTCATCAAAAAGTCCACCATGACTCAAGGTGTGTGCGTGAGATCTGAGTAACTTGGAAATTCTCTGTCGAATTTCCCTCTGGCAAGTTTAGACAACACCAAACACTTTCTTCTCACAGTTGTGCAGGATGGAACATTGCAAGGTTGCTGCTCGAAGGCTTTTTCAGGCTAATATGTAGATTTCAAAGAGGAAATTCAGCTGTGAATTTAAAAGCAGAAGCAAAAGTTCAGTGACTGTGGAACATTCCTGGATTTAATGGGAATAAGACCTCTCCAGTTCCTGAAAACACATTTCTCCTCTTACAGGAGTAAATTCAGAGGGGAAAAAAAACAACAACAAAATTACAAGAGCCAAACCACAAACCAGTCCTTTGCCAGCATGCACAGGCATGGTTACTACACAACAGCATCTTTCAGTTCTACAGTGCTTAGTGTTATGAGGGATGCTACATCTCAGCAACCTTAAGGCACCTCTGTGTCTGCTGCTTTAGGGTATGTTAGAAGATCATTTGATCAGTCACTAGTCCCTTTTTTTCCCAAGCAGAATCCTAGTATGAAAGAGTTTCTTAAAGGAACTGAGAGACTGCAATAGCTGCATGGTGAAATGAGGTGCTCTCAGAACGAGTTGTTCCAGAACAATCACTCAGCTGACTGGAGGACTCCCAGAGCACACTCATCTTGAAGCGAGACACGGCTTCTCATGACATCTTGTGGCAGTATGACAAGCTGACAGGGGTTTTGTTTTCACAAAAAGCAATTTAAGATCTTGCAAAACACTGGTATTAGAGAAAACCAAACACACAATGAAAAGCACCAACTTAAATTAAGCCGAGCTGACTAGCAACATTCTTTTAAGTCAGGAAAGATTCCCCATAAAAATACTTGAGGACATGAGTATAAAATATTAAGAACATTATTTTAAAATAATGAAGTTGGAAAACAGAAACAAGTTCAGGCTGAAGCAATTCAAACTGCATGTGAGGCAGAGATCTAAAGACAATATGTATTATTAATATATTCTTAACTATTCTAGCTAGAAAATCAGAGTCTCCTTTTACAAATTGTGGCTCGCAGGGAGAGATTGGTAGAGAAGGGAATCCAGAAGCTTAGCTACAAGGTCCCTCAATTAGGCTAATTTATGCTAATATATATGTTCACATAACTGGAGAAATTACAAAACAGAAAATTTTATTTCCCATTGTTATTAAACAATGTTCTGAGAAAAAAATATCTTTTAATTATACCTGAAATAACTCAAACTGTGGTTCAATACTGTCCTAATAGAAAAAAACATAAGTCCCAGAGGAATCAGCAAATGGCCTACCTTGAAAAGGAAATCAGAGGTACCTCTAAATAAAATTAAACCCAACAAAATTACTGAAGATATTGTCTTAACGTTAAAAACATACTCATCCTCAAGGCACTTAAGAAAGATGTCTTCCAAGTCATTAACTGAGTACTGCTTCATTCACACCATTTTTTGATAGAACATATTTCAGTTTCTCTCTGTGCAACCTGCTGTGTGAAATCCGGACTCAGCCTCTCACAGAGCTTCTGAAAGATTGTTAGATTTTCCTGTCCGGGCAGAAGCAACTGGCTTTGTCCAGACCTTGTCGGAGGATAACAGAACAAAATACAAGCAGGTTTTATGCAGTCAGGGGTGAGCACTGGAGAACAAAGAGAAAGCTTCGGAGAAGAACATTCAACCAGAACTGTTGCTCATACTGAACAGTCATGAAAGTTTTCAAAACTATGTCTACTGTAGCACCTTCAAACCAATAAAATCCTACATTATATTTGGCCCTCAAATGTGGAAAAAAAAAAAAAAAAACCAAACATTTAAATCAGGTCATGCACTGATATTATTTCTTCTGCCAAATTTAGGCAGAGCACAAAGTCACAATGAACAACTAAGACCTTCCATTCTGCAGAGGGATTCATGTGAAAAGCCATTCCATGCAGTCCTGTTCCCACTGAGAAGCACCATCTGGAAATACAGGTGAAGATGCTCCTGGGAAGGAAATGAAAGAGTTGAGCTTTAAATATAGTATTTATTCAAACTTTTCCTAGCTGTAAAATGGTACAGCAGTACCCTAAGACTACTGGACAACTTCAGAAAAGATGCCTGCAACTACTTTGGAATGTATTAATATGAAGCAAATAACATCAGTCCTGCATGGAGGGATCATTCCACCAGATCCCTACTTTGTTTTGAAGATATTTATGATATTTTTGTAAAAATGGTTTTAAAGATCTGACCTATATCCTGTAAATATCGCTCATCTTTCTGAACTGTGTGTGAGAAGTCTAGTTGTGTGTCTTCCTTACACTCCCCTCACCGTGTCACGAAATACCTCAGTACAGGTAGGAAGAACAGTCTTCTCAGAGCTGGGACCCAGGAGACTGAGGGGTTCAGCTCCTCAGCCACCACAGGCTTGTCACACACAACATAAGTCCCCTTATGCCTCAGATCAAAAATCTGTACAAGAAGCCACTTTCCCACAGAGATACTCCAAAACAACTTGTCTGCAAAGTGCCTGAAGAACTACTCTGACTCCACAGAAACAAATCAGACATTTCTGACCCTGCTATTGTCTCATCAAGCTGTGGACATTTACTTTGTGTGTAATGCAGAATTTTGCTTCATAACCTGCTAGAAACAGAAAAACAATTTTTTTGGCAAAAGAGGCTTTGCTGGCACAGTTACAAAAATGTAAAAAAGGGAGGTTGTACATCTGAGAGCCAAGCCCTCCTTCAATATTACAGGTGTCTTTTGGCAAAATCTGAGGAGGTTGCTGGAGGTAGAGAAAGAAGTCACCACAGACACAGCATACAACATATAATTCAGATTTGCTAAATGGAGAAACAGTGATGGGCTACAAACCCATAAATCTTGATCTCTTACCTCCACTCTGAAAAATGGCCTACAGATGAAAATTAGGTTTTTGTATATTTTTACAGCACGAACAAATGCCAAATCTTGAGGCAGAACAATATGCAGCAAGTTGCAGAAAGCAGCTTTCAGCAACCATCTTTGCCACGTCAGAGTGTAAAGGGTTATCAACTTTGTAGTCACTAGAGGGGGTCATCTGGCATTTTACTTGTGCTGCTCCTCAAGTGTTTGAAATTCAGATTTCATGGCTCTGCTAAAGGGAATGATTATTTTTTGCCAGATCTAAAAACAGCAACTTAGTAAGTATTGCAAAGAACAACCAATAAATCTTTTGGCTACCTATTTATCTTTTTTTCCCTTCTCTTTAAGGAATCCTAATAGACACTGAAATAACCTTAAGGCAGAAGCTAAAATAATCTTGAAGAATATTACCTCACTGAAAAGAAGTACACATTTGACTTTAAAAGCATGTTGGGAAATAGAGTGGCAGGAAGGTAATCTTCATAAACTGTGGAACTCGGACACAAGAACGGATTTCTCCTGCTTTCAGAAAGCAAGTTTCTGAAGGCCAGCAAGCATCCTTCTACATGTGTCTGTCTTCAGCTGACAGGGACATAACATACCCTTTCTACCTTTGTGGAGCAGACTTCAGGTGAAGTTACACAGCCTTAACATCTAAATCCTTTATTTTTATGGATTCCTCAGACCTAGATCATTTGCTCAGAAATTAGAGCGAAACTTTGAAGACTGCTCCATCCCAATCCACAATATGCTATAGAAAATAAAATGTAACTGTGACCCATTAAGAAAGTAGGACCTGCAGAAGACCTCTGGGCCAAGCCTAAAGCAAATTATATATGCCAGCAATAATGAAAGACTTTTGTGATCTATTTTTCTCTCAAATTCTGTTTTCTAGAATTGATCATGACTAGCTACATCTATAGTGTGACCAGTTTGCTTAACTGAAACTTCTATGGCACTTCCTTGTGAAGTTCTGATGGCTGTGTGTGGAGGTGGAAGAAAGTCTCTTAATCTCCATAGTTCATCAGTTTAAGGCCTGAAAAAGAGCCTCAAAGGAGCTTTATGCTAAAAGACTTCTACCTCAGCATATAAATCATAAATTAACTCTTAAATCATAAATTAACTTTTGAAAATTGAGTAGATGACCTCTTAAAAGAAACTGTCCCTTTCCTTTACTATGGCTTCTCATCCAGTCTGGACAGAGAACATGTTTTTGAGAAAGAAGCAAGGCCTGTTTTCTGTTCACACTATTGCTGAAACTTTGGGACACCTTTGGGATGCCTTGTCTCCAAAGCTATGAGAAACATTTACACCATCGAGTTATCCCAAAAGGGAGAGTAGAGGAGCTGTGTGCATTACTACAGAGCAGCTCTGACTATATCCAATCCCTTGTACAAAAGCTTACGTAGATAGGAACAGGTAAGAGACCTATGAAAGCAGACAATTAATAAATTAGGCCACTGCTTCCCAAATATGACAGATGTTTTGAAGCCCAGGATGCTTCTCTGTTTAGCCTTCATCAATTTTTTTGGTACTTCACCTGTAGTCATACCAGGCTCTACACTTAAAGTACCAAACTGGATACTTCAACTAGGAGCAGCAATCCCAGAGACTGCAAAGAAAAGTGCCCACTCTAATTCTTCTTCATCTATATGTTGTAGCATAAGGCACAATTTGTCTTTTATAAACCCAAATGGACGACAGTTTATGAGACGTTCAGACCCTGTGGACTGCTTTCCTTTGACTAGTATTGTCTTTGCCTGTATAGCCGAAAGCCTCTGTACAAACCACTTTGATTTTAGTAGCTCTTCACCAATTTTCACCTTCAAAAGAAGCCTAATCTGACAATATATGGAAAATGAAGTGCTGGGTATTAGCTTAAATCTTTACTTTGTTTTTCAGAATCATCTATGTAGAAAGAACCATTACATTAACACCAGTGGTGGTTGCTCTGGCATCACCCCGAGCAGGAACTTTGCAGCAGCACAGGGTAGTAAGTAACCTGACTAACCTAAAGACCACCTTGAAACCGGCCTGTAGGGCTACATGGGAACAGTGAGTATTTTGCCAGTCACTAAAGATAAGGGCCTTTAATGCTCCCATTTACACTCTACTGATTTTATGCTGTAATACAAAGACTCAAATGCTGTGAATACAAATCTTATTTGTAGCTATTGGTGCCAAAAAGAGGCACATAAATCAACCCACCATGAGCCTGCCCCAGAGCGAGGGACACACTGAAGCTCTTGCTGACTTCATTTCTAACAGCCTCTCTTCCATCGAGGCCTATGTAAGCTGCCACTCATATTCTTGGCCACTGTACTTCTTCATGGATGCAATTCCATAAAAGTATCTAATTATAATGAACAAGTATTTAGAGAAGCTCATACAGAGTTTAAACTTCTATGGAAGTGTCTATAATCATAATGAACTGGAATTAAAAAAAAAAAATTAAAATCACAGGAGATCCTATACTTCCAAAATAGCCTGAAGCTAATGCACAGGCACAGAAGAAAGCTAAAGAAGCTCCCCAGTGAAGTTTGAAAGACTTAATTCAGTTACTTTTGTTGAGCACTAGCTCCAGCAAAGCCATGTCTGATTTCAGTTAGGGAAGGCAAAAATCAAACCACGTTAAATCAGTTTCTTCTGCATGTGCTTCTGAGATCCTAAGACTTCACATGAGCTATCGTATGCTTTTAAATCCCTTTTTGATTGAAATTTCTCTCAGAATATTAAATCTCACTTCAAAACTAAATCTTCCCATGCACATTGCACATATGCAGCAAGACGGTGATAGTTTTGAGGGCAAATCTTACTATCATTTCCATTTCTCATTTGAGAATGACTGTCTTGCAGCATTTAAATAATTTTAAACCTTTTTTATAAGGAAGTGCACCTTGAAAACAGCTGCTTGTACACCAAGGACTTTCATGTCCACTCCAATATCAGTAAAGAACTGAATTTCTATTCCAAAATCAAACAAGTACAAGGCTGAAGAGCGTTAACCAAACATCTTCCAGCATCCCGTTAGGAAGTGAGCAAAGCTGAAAATCCAGTACAGGAAAGCAATATTCACTCCCTCCATCTTAGACTAGATCGCAGAATAAAGGATGTGGACAAAAGTGTGAAAATAGCTCCTTTCTCTCACAGATTCTGTCAAAAAAAGAGAATAACAATCCATTTTAATGTTGCAGATTTATTTGAAAGTGGCTTAAGAGTTTTGGTAAAACAATTTTTTATACAAAATTAATACAATGAAAAATAAACTTCAGAGGTTTCCTAGAGCAGATCACAGGCTGTACACTCATCATCAAATGTTCTGTATAGAAAAAGGTAACTGTTTAAAGTCCTGTTTGCAGACCACAACCAAGAGATCCTGAAACTCCAGTTTTACTCTATGTGCCAAAAAAACCCACAAAGCCCACTCAAACCTTTGCTTCCTAAATAAACAAAGTCTCTCTGCAGTTGTTCTACCTCAATACATTTCCAATTTCAGTAACATTTGTGCCTAACTGTACACAAGAAACAGATTGAGGCTTCCAACAGTATCTTCAGTGGGTAAAAATCAACTTTTCCACAGCTGGTATTTTAAAGTGTACTAAAAAGTCAATGGAAAACAAGGTATTTGGACAAAAAGTTATGAACTGCCATTTCCAAAGAACTCAGAAGGCCATAAAAAAAAACGAAAAAACAAAAAACACACACTTCCAAAGCCCTGCAACAGTTTCTTTTAAATTATTTCATTTCAATAGGTCAATTTCACAGATCTTGGGATCACTGATTATTTTTACTCCTATGTCTGCAGTACACCAAAATCCCATCATATAAAATAGCAGTATTAACAAGATGCAAGGGAGGCAGGGAAGAAATCTACAAAGTCCTGTAGAAAGTAAGTAGTAAGTAAGGCTCCTCCCAAAATTCTTTTTAAATGTTTTTACTCTTGTCTGAAATCAAGACTCGAAGTGAGGATGACCTAGCTAGTCTAGCCTCACGCCTCAGCAGTAAAAGCATCTGCTGCCTGATCAACTTTAGGTAAGCTAAGTGCTGTCCTTTGTGTTCTTGACAGCCTTATATTTTTGGGGCTTATTTTTAAGCATCCCCAAACAGCCAAGAAGTTCCTGAAAGCACTTTCAGTAAATATATGAAAAGAACTATTTATTCTTACCGGATAACACACCATCATTGCTGTGTCTTGCCAGCTAACATACAGAGCTATCCTAAACAATAATTAGTAAGCTTGCATTTCTGAAGTTGTTCTGTGTTCAACCGAAAAGCAATAATCTGGCAAAATCACCAGTCCCTTAAAAACTAGACTGTACAACAACCCACCTGGCCCCCTGATCTTCCACATCCCTACTGTCAAATCCTGCATCCCAGTCTGTCCTTATGATCCTATCGAGTCTGGTTCCATTGATGTATTTCATTGCATCTTCAGCACCTCCTCTTGCAGAATACCTTAGGAGTAGGTTAATGAAAAACAAAAATGGGCTATTTTTGACACATGGAAGAAAGAACAATACCAATTGGACTACAAAACCAAGTACCTTCCTAAATCAGGTTCTCTCTCAGTGACTTCTAAAAAGCAACTGCTTTTATATGTCAGCTGAGAAAACTGCTAATGAAACAGAGTAACATGGAGGAATTCAAGCCTATTAAAAATGTTAGTCTGAAGAGAAACACCTCTTTACTGGGGTACTGAAGGATATGCTTTTACTGCAAAGGACAACTAAGAAGCGTCTGGCTTAAAGCGCTGGAGGGAAAACAACCCAACAACCCCCACTCGACGTGCAGCGCACGTTTGACCTCTCACCCAGGATTCCCACTGACACTTCAGCAACCGAGTTCCTTTATCCTCAGATCATTTTCCCGTGCCTCGGAGCCTGCACCTCTGCTCACCCAGGCCCTGACCGCTCCCGCCCAGCACACCCGGCCGCAGGGCGGCGCGGCCGGGCC
>NW_008581019.1:124527-127578 GCF_000691845.1 Merops nubicus | reverse complement strand
TCCCCGCGGCTCCTCCGCCTCGCTTTTGTGTAGCATTTATATAGACAGCGGGCAAAGAGAAAAACACTAACCCCCACCCCCAGCCCTCTCCGCGGTGGGCTTTCCGCGGGTGCGGAGCCTTAGCCCCAACTCTGCGCGCCTCCGGCTCTGCCCGGCTCCATCTCTCCTACGGTTTGGGTGTCCACGCTTCCTAAAAAAAAAAAAAACAAAAACAAAAAAAACCAAACCAAAACAAAAAAGACAAAAACACCCACAAAAAAAAAAAAAAAAAAACCCCAAAAAAAAAAACAAAATAAAACCAAACCAAAACAAAAAAGACAAAAACACCCACAAAAAAAAAAAAAATCCCAAACAAACAAAAAATGCCCCCAAACCCCGAAAGAAAACCCAGGCAAGGAGCGCGGCGCTGAGGAGGAATGGGAGGGATGCTGCTCCGGGCTTAACCCTTAGAGCTTTGAAGGGAAAACAAGGAAATACATGGGAAAGGCATGTCTGTAAACAATGATAATTAGCCTTTTCAAAAATCATAACACTGATTAAAATCTCTGATTCATTATTTATTCATCACAGACCCTCTTTGCAGACCTGGGAATAGTGATTAAAACCTAAGTGCTTCTCAGTGTTGCACAGCTAGAGGAGAGCCTAAAAAGGGGTTAAAATGGAAAGGAAAGAGGAAACCAAGCAAACAGAATTCTTCTTTTAAGAACCAATACTTCTTCCTTTGCTGGCAGGAATACTCCTATTCCCCCAAATTTTGGTATTATGAAAATGTTTCTCATACTAAGTACAAGTGTTAGACTGAATCCAGTTGGTACTAAAATTGCAAACACACTTTCACTCCTAGAAAAGCCAACAGAAAGGAACTTCTTTTAACTCCATAATAGCAGGCTAACGTAGTAAATGAACAACTGATGGTCAACTGGCCAATTATGGTATAAATATCCGTTGTTTACAGTGAGGTGTTAAATGAGCCTTTCGAGCACAAAGGATCAGACTGTCTAAGCTACAATTTGTGCTTCATCCCATTATGTCTCCCCTAAAAAGGCCCGTGCCGTCCTAGGTAATGTGCACGCAGAACATATTTCTTTCTGTTGATTTTAGTTTGCTTTAATTCAATACACACTCTTGTTTACTTTTTAAAATTTAAATAAATGTCAGCATTGTATAATTTCTATGTTAACAAAGCAGTGAGCAAAATCCCTTGTATGTTTATAAAATATTATTGTTTAATTCACATAGTTTAGGAATTCCAAATGTTGAGAATAGGAAGGAGGCCAAATACCATCTGTTTATAACTATGATGCATCATCATATGTGTACTTTAAAAAAGAAGAAGAAAAAAAAAAAAAAGCTTGGTCAATCATGCCACTGTTCTATCTGTTAGGAATATGGTGAGGATTTAAAAATCACTCTGTGCAATTTGCAGGAAATTATGGTTTAATTCTGAGCAGGGATGTTACAGGAGTTCCTCGTGTCTGTGTTCCCATCAGGAGACCTGCATGAAATACTCACGTGCCCCAGCCAATGCAGGCATAAATTCTATCACTTTCTCCCAACCTCACTGTTTCCCCCTTCTAGAGACCATGAAACAAAAACTGGGAGATTTTTTTTTTAAATCTCCTTCTAGGTTTTGGGGGAGGTGTGTGCGTTTTTAGGTTCATTTTCAAGTCATTCACAAATTAATATTCCTGGATTTTTAAGGACAGGCAGAAAGCACGGTGATTTTGGAGCCTGTCTTGCAAAACACAGGCTCTGGTCTATCATTCAGCTGATTCTGCAAATGTTTTTTAAAAAACCCTCTCTGTCAAACGTTAGGAGTTTTAGGTCCAAGTTAAAATAGGTCCTCGTTAAAAATAATACATTCCATACTATGGAGTTGTACGTAACGTGCATTTTAAAGAGGAGGGCGTCTGCAGGCTTAAAAACAAAGAGAGTGTCTCCAAGTTAAGTAGATAAGAAGATTTTTTTTTCCAAACCCAAGTTAATTAGCTAGTACGTCAAGCCTCATAGATGTCTTCCTACCTTTCAAGGGCTGAAGAATCCCCAGTAAATGTACTTAAACTTCCTAGTGAGGGCCAGGGAGATGAATGCAGAGATTAGGGCGAGTATTACCGTGCCTTCTCAGTGCATCCCAGCTGCAGTTCATCCTACTATTGATAATGATGCTTGGAGTTACTGAGGTGGTTTCTGAAACTCACATATGGGGTCCTTTCCCCAAGGATGAGGAATAATAGCAGCACTCAGGTGGTACGGGGAGGGGAAGAACAGATTTGTGGTTCTCTTTGCCTGGTGACTTTTTTGGTCGTGCTGATTTAATAATCGGAGAGGTGCGTTCAGGACAAGGGCAGGGGCTCTCTAACACAGCTGGGGTTTTTTTTGTTTAGTGTTAACAAACAGGGGAAAAAATTAAAAGCACAGGTGAAGGGAAAAATGTCTGGGCTTGCTGGAACCCAGCCCTGGCAGAATGCTGGTGCAGTATGAAACGTTTTGTGGCCAAACTGGCAGCAATTTCTGTAAGACCACAATTTAGCATACTGTACGCTGCGCTGAGATGCCTGGGACTTTGTTTTTTGAACTTCTTCCTTTCTACTGTTACATTTAACTTGCAGCATCTTGAATTACTTAGCTACACCCAGATAGAAAGTTACAGCTTCTTTAGCTCTGTGCCTTGCACGGAGCTGTTACTGCTCCAAACTGCCCAGCAGAGTGTGAAAGCCCTTTCCTGTGTGCTTACCCTCATAAGTCAGTCTTTAAGGTACCATTCTGAGGCAGTTTATTATCCTGAAAGATTTTATGTTTTTTTTTTTTTTTTTTAATTAGAAAAAGGAAATGCCTTACACACTTTTTTGCAAGGGGCTGGTTGCAACGACAGAGATCAGTTGCTGCCGTGCGATGTGTTTAATCTGCTCACGCTGACACTATACAGGGGTGAAAAGCAGGACAAAAGACACCTTCTGTCAGTGCAGTTTGCACAGGTTCACAAATGTGAAATGTATACATTCCCAATTGGAAAAAGCCCTGGTGTTCTGTGCCAGCTTCAGATAGCCAGGC
>NW_008581019.1:90752-124496 GCF_000691845.1 Merops nubicus | reverse complement strand
AGATTCCTGCGTATTTTCCATGGCTGTGTGATCCATGGTCTCCCAAGCTGAGCTAGCAATCAAGGGGGCAGATTGTCCCATTATGATGTGCATACCTGTCCGTGAGGAATTATAGGGAACCCTCGTCCTCATTTATCACTTCATTTTTACACGCTGGAGTAGTTTTATGAGATACACTGATAGAAGCAGTTTTGCAGGTTGCTAAATACCATGTTCATTGCATGCTTGGTTTCAGGCAGTTCCTGGGCACTGGGGAGTCGGTGCAGGGAGGTGGGTGTTTCAAATCTCACCCAAGCACAGGTATAAATCTTATCTAAAGAGTTGTGGATGTGTTGATGTTGATGCCCCCCCCCAAAAAATGTAGTGGGCATATCTGCTCTACCCCTTGGACATCAAGGTGGGCAGTCACTGAACTGGAGCCAGCAGCTTTCCACCCAGCAGGTCTTGCACTCCTGTGTGAGGGTGGCTGTGCTGGCTGCTGTCAGAGCAGCAAACAAAACATGCACCAGGCAGGAAGCATGCCATAATTCACAAGGGGAACGCACTCCCTGGTGCACCACACTAACTTCTCATACCTTTTTGGGGTCTGAACACCTTGTGTTCCCTCTAGCAGGGGTAGCTGAGGGCGTTCATCATCTCCCAACTCCCAGGCATTAACATTTAACCATCCTATAATTTGGTTTTTAAGTGAAAGCAGGGAGATTAATAAACTTAATCTAGCATTCACACAGATTTGAGGACAGCTGACCTCTGCCCTCTAGAGACCCAGGCTCATTTAAGAATCTGCATCTGAGAGAGCCCCTACAGTTGTAATGTCACAGCGAGTCCCGTCCCCCATGGGCTGCAGCGTATCCCCCTCTACATCTGCAGCAGGAACAGTGGTGACAAGGAATTTGTTTCTTTTATTTATGTCTCCTGCCTCTAAAAGGGTCAGTGTTAGCAAACACAGCTCCCTCCTGCAAGATAGAGAAGCTCTCCTGGGGGGGGAACTGTAGCAAAAGTAAAACGTTAATTAAAAAAATATTCAATCTTTCAATTCGTTTGCATTTAGGAAAGAAAAAAAAAATACAAAGGAAGATGAAATGTCACTTCTTTGTTTTGGGGCACAGGTTTGCAAGTTTTGGTAGTATCCTATAAAAAAAAAAAAACAAACCAAATCAGCAAAGCCTTTCATGTCGAAGCATTCAGCCAACGGAAGCGGTGCCTCAAACTGCAAAGCTTTATCTGTGGATTTCTTTGCATGTTTCACATCGTAAAATTCTTTGGAAAAATTTGGATAGGAGTAGTTTGTCCATGCTATTAATAGATATGTTTAATGCAGAAGTGTGCAATGTGACGAGCAGCCTTGGCAGGAACCATATCCAGCCTGATCGTATTGTAATACTGTTTGATGCAGCAGTATGTTTGATCAGTTACAAGTGATGAGTATCAGATCACATCAAACAGTTTAATACAGTCTCATTGTATGGAATTATGGCTGCTGTCAATCAGCATGTGGCCTATTCCTTACAGATCTGTCTTTGGGAGCTGGAATACAATGGTAGCTACATAGGCATTAATAAATAAAGTGCTGTTGAAATTCCATACAGACCTGTTGAGATTTTTCTTTCTCTTTCATGGCCTTTTTTTTTTTTTTTCTTTTTTTTTTGTATTTTCTTTTTTTCCCCCCCCATCTTCTTTTTTGGTGCTGCAGGGAGTTGAGTTCACCTGGTCAGTAGGACTGCCAAGGGTGGGGCTGGTGTGCTTTGAAGAGTGCTTGGAAAACATCTAACCAAGAGACGTGAGAGTTGTGAATTTTGGGGTTTTTTTGTGAAGAGCAGCCCGAGTATAAATCCACTGAACTTGTTTTCTGCTGAAGCTTCACAGAGTCTCTTTTCTTGGCTTCCTCGGGGGGAGGAGAGGCTACCTATTAAAAATGCATATGTTTTGTCTTACTGCTTGGCGCACCTCACTTGATAACACCCTACTTTGATTTGGGGATGGCACTCTTTGAACTTAAAGTCTCTTCCTTAGGACTGATATATTCAAGGTGCTGGAGGGGAAGCCTGTGTCAGATGAAAGATACGTATGTAAATAACAGTACAGAGGTGGGGTTTAAGGCATTACCCATTTTCCTATCAGTTTCAGACATATGCTGCTCTGATGCTGCCTTGCCTCGCAGAAGCTGGAAGCCCCCAACGCAGTGTAGGGTTTTTAATGAAGTCATACTCTGCTGCCTACAAATTCGGGGTCACGCCACACTTGTACGGGAGCAGTGATTTCAGTAATGTTGCTTATTGTGGTCAAAGAGGGCAGAAGATTGCCTTTTTGCATTGTGTGGCTCTGGGGTGTTGGAGCCCGCGCAGACAAATTGATGGCATTGCAGTAGGCCACGCATTCAGAGAATGGAGGTGTCACGCTGAACAGCCAAATTTCAGCAGCTGATTAATCAATGTAATGACTCTTAAGTTTTTCTACCTTTTGCTACGGTCTCAGCCTGCAGAGCTGAAGAACATTGGTACTTGAAAGGGAAACCTCAGAAGAAATTTTTTGTAGATACTAAAGGAAGTGGTTGTTGACTTAATAAATGACACATTTCCTTCTACATAGCAAATTATCCTAGGGGTCGAAACGAAGCACGGTTGCAGACAGGGAGAGAAATGAGGCTATCTGCATTGAAGAACTATTTCTATTTGACTTTGAGGTGGTGATTTGGTGCTCACCTCTGGTTCGGAGGGGTGCAGGCTCCCTTTCCATCACAGGGATTTCCCAGCTCTCTGAAAACCTCGTTGGCCAATCGCAGCCAAGGACTTAGAGCAATCAGGGCTGTGGAGCTGCTCTGGAGGAAGCTTAGCATTTATGTAACTCCAACAACCTGAACTCGGAGGCATCCTTCTAAAGCAAATAAATACAGACCCGGCTTGCTCCTGTAATATCATCCACCTGATTATTCCTGAGCACTGCTCAGCCAGGTATTTCCTCTGCCTCGTAATCCAAGCACGATAGACAAGACCCCATATGCTGCGTTTTCCATATGGGAATAGCTTGTCCTGTTATGTGTGTAATTCTGGAATCTTATTATTTTTTATGGACTACAAAGTGGCTACAATTATACCCCAATTTTGCAAAGCACTCTGATTAATTCAGAGCCAAAGACTTCCATGGTGTCTGGTAGTCTGGGTCTTTTACAGTGCAAGGTAATGGAAAGATAACAAGTATAAAATAGTATTTTTAGAGCAAAATTGTTTTGCTTCAGACCCGGCACTGTACATAGCTGCTACTGAAGCTCCAGAGTCACACAGCTCCTGACATGGAGCATGTCCTACCCCAGTTTATCACTTGTCTGGTATTAATTGGCAGTGGCTCCGTCTGAGACTGTGATCCAGTCAAATCCTGTAGGCCACACAGGTCTGGACGGTATTTAGATCAGAAAACTCATCCAAGCAAGAGGAGCATTGGTTTGCCACTAATCCACAGGAGAGCAGTACCTCCACAAGGTTATTTGTAGATTATAAGGCCAAGAAAGGACTATTTGGATCATCTGGTGTCACGTGTATAACACAAGCCATATGACTTCCCTCAATTAATTCCTGTTTGAACCAGAAAACCTCATCCTCTACTGGTCTAAAAATTGCCAGCAGTGCAGAAGCCACCACAATCTTTGATTTTATTAGCCACGTTGCTTTTGGAGATAATTTCTCTCAAACAAGGAGCCCAAAGTGACTCTTACCTCCTGTGATTTTTAGATACTTGTTGCTAGAGCAAGAATATCAGTCACAGCACTGAGGCTGAAATCCCCTAAATATCAATACCCAATGCCTGGGTTTCCCTGATGGTCCCACCTAGATCTGGCATTCTTCATTATGTCCATTTTCTGGGCTTGCTACTGCAAAGGGCAGTTCTTCAGCAGACACCACAGTGATTCTGTGCACGGAGCAACAGCCCATTCCTGAACAGCAGTCTGTGCATTGATTTGGTGGGATGCACCCAAGATAGCCAGGAATGGCATTGCTAAAATGACAAGCATGCCTATAGTTAAGAGGCTTTAAGTTGCTGTGCATTTTAGGGGTCTAAAGAAAAAAAAAATAAAATTAATGGCATTGGAGTAGGCTGTGAAACTCTTGCTGCTGACTGGGATGAAAGACACCATATGTGAGGTATGTTGCTGATTTCTTCTCTTCAGGAAAAAAATCCCTGTTGTTCAAGAGTACAAGGGCAGAGTGATTTGTGCCTGCTGTAGGAGCAGCAGTGCCTGGGTTGGTAGCATGAAGAGGGGTGTAGACAATGCCAGTGGATGCCAGTCCCCCCCTCTACATGAAGGTAATGAGCTCAGGGTTAGCATTACTGAACTAAAATGCCAGATTTTAATTAAAAGGATAAAAGTTTTTTTTAAAAAAAGTATCCTGTAGAACGTTAACAGGGATTTTTGCAGGCATTCACCCTTGTTTCTACCACACATACATCTTCTAGCTGGGCAGCCTGTGAAATCTGTGAGAGGAAAATAATTTCTTAACCAGAGAAATATGCTTTTTAGCTAACAACATCTCCACACCTGCCCCACCATGAGAATAACAAAAAACCTCACAAACGTGGTAAAATTCAACCCCCCTCCCCTTTTTTCTTTCCTAGAGGAAAATTATTAATGACTCTTATAGTGGGGAGAGTGAGCCATGGGTGACAGGACATTGCTCTCCCTCCTCCCAGTGGTGCCAGAGCATCCTGCACCCAAATGACCCGACCCTGTTGTGAAGTAAGGGACCCCCAGTCATGGTCCCCCCAGCCCGAGGACTATGCTATGGTCACCCAGCCATCCTGTGCAGGTAGAATGCTCATGAGACAACTTTCTTTGTGCAAATGGTGCACAACCCACTGGTGTGCATGCCACTGACGTCCAACGTGACATCTTCATGTCTCCAAGATGACGATCTTAAAGGTCTTTTCCAATGATCTTAAAGGTCATTTCCAATAGAAATGATTCTACATGATCCTATATCTTTCTTCTCCTTCCCCTCCACTTTTGGTGCAGGACCCCCAATGAGTTAAAAGTATAAGAGCTGCTCAGAAGAGGTCAGCTAATAAATGATATCTAAATCCTCCTCCCAGATTTTCTGTTTTAAACATGCTGCGCAACTAACACTGTGACACTTTGGCAGTATGATGGAGAAAAAAACCTGTGCCAGCTGACTGATGAGCACCCATCTTTTTTAATTAATTGGGTTGAAAAACGTCTCGTGTAACTTTGGATGTAGGGGCTCTTTCAGCTGCGTTTCTCTGAATACATATAGAGATATATCTAACTGCAGATTTGAAAGCCCAGCGTGAGGCCTCATAAATGATAAAAATATGTATATACTAGAATTATACACACACACATATGCACGTCTTGGATAGACTGATACTTAAACGTATACGTGTGTATATAATGTTCTGTTCTCTCTTCTGAGAGATATTTATAAATAGATTTTATATATATATATATATTTCTATTATTCACAGCTTTAAGTGTGTGTGCGTTGTAAAATCAGGTTGTTTTTTTTTGTTTTCCCTGGTATGCTTTTTAGTTTTTAGCAGCGTAATATATCTGATTTCTCTTTAAATTAAGTGAATTTATTTGTCTGCTTTCCCTTAATGGAATCAGTTTTGATATACTCTTTGTTCATGCTGTTACAGGCTTCAGTCTAAGGGCTCTTTGTATTAACTTTTTTAAGTTACATTACAAAGAGGTTTTAAGATTTCCCAACAGGCTTTTATTTAACCAGGGCTTTTGATCTCAAACCTGCTGGGGCCTAGTGAAATCCTTACCAATTCTCCAGTAACTCCTCACTATTGGAATTTGAAAAGACCCACCTGAAGGATTTAACTCGCTGTATGGCTTCAGCCATCCTTTAGATGCTTCTATTCATGCAGACAGCGAGGGGGTGAGGGCACCCTTTGTGATCCTCCAAGTAGCCTAAGGTGCCCTTTGCATAAGTTGTACTCCTGAGGAAATAAAAATCAGGAGGACACAAACCTATATACCTTATTTCCTGCTATCTTTACTTAAAGGAGGAGCACAGGGGGTCTGCTTAACATCCTTTGCTACCTAAATACCTTTTGGACATGGGAACTCAATAAAGGAACTTTCATTGCATCCATTACCCTACTGCGGTGCATAGCAAATTAGATTTAAAAGGGTACTTTTTCCCTTACAGCTATTTCTATCATTTTCTTTAAAATTTCAATTTAGTGTCTAGTGACAGAATATTCTGTAATGTACATTAGAACTATATAACACCAATTATCCTAACTGTGAACATTATTTCAAAAGAATTAGTTATATTAAGTTATAGACAAACCATTGGGAAAAAAAGGTCAGGTTAGGAAAAAAAGGAGCTATGTGATAATGTTTTAAAGGAGCAACATGAAGTGAATGCTCTTTTCATTTTTTAATCCTTTCATTTCACATAACCCACGCTGAAATTTCACTGCTTGCTTGTCTTCATTATTGAGGTGGGGGGGGTTGGCACATCACCCCGTTCCCTTACAGCTACAAATCGTGGAGTAAAGCCTACAGCTGAGGCTTGTGGTTGTGGAGAAACATAATTTCCTCTGTTTTTTTGGGAAATGGGATCCCACAAATTCACGAAGAGTCTTTTGGCAGACACGGATGACCAGTACATAAAAAAAAAAAAAAAAAAAAAGGGAAAAATGCTGGCAGACCAAGCTTGAAAGAATATAATAACTAAGCACATTCTTGTCACAGTTTTGGTTGCCCATTTTCTTTCTCATGACTGTAACATAAAATGCAAGTCTATTACTTGCATTTTGTGTTAGTTTTCTCAGCTTTCTTTTTTTTTTTTAATTTCAGTCCGATGTTAAAATAAAACCACTCCAAAGAATGTGAAAGAATCTAAATCTACACCCTTTTAAAATTACTCTTATTTCCAAATGTTTATTTGTTTTTGGTTTGTGGGTTGGAGGGTTTTTTGCGTTTCAAGACGTGAGATGTTTGGGCTGCTTCTTTTTTGTGCATTTGATCTGGCTATGTGTTGCATTGGAGCTGGAGATAGTTTTGTGTAGATGAGTGAAATAAAAATTCTCTGTTTGACTCCTTTTTTTTTTTCTTTTTCCTCCTTAGAACTGGTTTAAGACTTTTGCTGGAACTGTACAAGGTTTGGCGATTTCAGTTTGTAGGGATTCCTGGCAAATGATTTGTGTTTGCTTGATGTCCTGTGGGATCAAACTGCCATGAATTTTGTATGATCTAAAAACTGTGTAGTTTACTTCAGCTAAAACTGCCTTCCACTTGAAAACATAAATCAGCTCACTTGAAATCTAGTCGAGGTCTTTTTGTTTGTTACACTTGGGATTTGCCCCAGCTCCAGCAAGAGCTGGAGCATCGCCGTGCTGCTCCCTCGTGTTCAGAAGAGTTTGGCTTTGTTAGGGCCCTTCTTACACAGGTCTAAAACTCAATAACTTCACAAAACTCGTAGGACTCCAAGTCAAGACTCTTTTAACATGCAAACACAGCTCCAAGTGTAGCTACAGTAGGAGCTTTCACTTTTTCTCTAGTAGCAAAGTGAAATGAAAAGCAGATGCGCACACTGGCATGGTCTCTGGGGGACGGATGATATTGTTTCACCAGCTTGACATCTGTTAGGACTAGATTAAAACCCAAAATTTGCTGGGCTAGTCCCGTTTTCTAGATCCTCTGAAATGGATTTGCCCTGTCAAGTGTATTTGTCGATTCCAGCTTACCTATAAACCTGGAAACCGCTGAGCTGGGGCTTCAAATTGGACATTTTTATGTTAAAGAAGATGCAAAGACTTTAATATGAGTCCTTGTTTACAAGACAGTAGAAAAAGAAAAGTAAATTGAGAGGGAAAGAAGGAGCTTTTGATTTGTGAGGCCTGACAGTAAGTTTGAATGTGTGTCCACATGCACCCATAAGACAACACACCAGTGCAAGACCTTTATTCTTAATAAAACTCCTGAGAAATCTTCTCGACCGTGTCATCTTTGCTCACTTCAAGGAAGGGTGGCTGTGCTGTTTGGGCACATCTCGTCCACCTCGTTGTACTCGTTGCTCTGTGGCCTTGGAGGGGTACAGAAAGCCCTAATTTCCATGTGGATGGTGATGGATGCCTTTGTTGGAGCAAGCAGCACCAGATGCTGCCCGGATGCCTCAATAGCAAAGCAAGAAACCAGAGCATCCCAAGTTTTGTTCTACCAACATCCCCTGTGACCTTTGGTAAGTAACTTAACCTGTTGTCCTCAGGATCCCCAGTAAAATGGGAGACCTTAATACTTATCTCAGGGGATAACAGTGCTTAATACTTACCTAATTGGATGACAATACTTACCTACATACCTCACAGGGGTGTTGTGAGGATTAATTAGCTAATGTTTGTAAAGTGCTTTGGAGATGGAAAGCGGTATATAGTGGTGCTAAGCACCGTTACTGCATGCCAGCACCAAGACCTTAAAATGGCTAAGGATGCAATAAGAGTTTTTATATGTTTTAAAATAAGCCAATTGTTCAAGGCGTCCGGATGCTGGAATTATTTTTAGGCAGAGATTTCTAACAAAAGTTGGGAAACAGAAACCCTTTTTTTTGTTTCTTTTAGTTGACTGACTAAACTTAATCTTGGTTAGGTGTCTTTTGAAGAATCGTATAAACTGCTTGTTGGAGTTTAAAATATATCAGTGTTTACTCTTGTTGATCAAACAGTATTTCTTGAAATAAGTATCTCTGTTACAATTTGGACAAATAAATACCTTAAAAAAGCCAGAGGAAGTATTTGTTTCTGTGTTCATTCTTTCTGTAAGCAGCTTTTTTTTTTTTATCAGCGTAATTCTGCTCTTGTTCCCATTAGGGTAACTGAAAGGTAACACTGCTGCAGTAAATGGAATTACACTAGATACAAAAGCATTATGTGAGAGCAAAATTATATTTATATGTGGTCTGAAATGCAACTTGACACTTGGATTTGAAGAAAAATCAGACCAACCGTTCCTAGAGATATATATAAATGCAACTTGAACAGAAATTGTTGAGCTCTTTGTTGAATGCTCTGTGTTTCATGGCAACTCCTAAACAGATTTGCAAAAGGAAGGTCTGGTGTAGCACAGACCATATTTTCGCTTTCACGGGAGAAAACTTTGCAAGATTTTTGCCTTTAAATATTTTATTTGGTTCCTAATGTGGGCTTTTGGTCCAAGAAAGCTATTTTATAGTTATCAAAGCGCCCATTTGTATTTTTGTTGCAGGAGAGTTTCTTCAGATCTTTTGCTCTCCAACGTTAGAGAGAATTCCCACAAATTCCTAAAATCTGTTATAATACAGAGCAGAGTGCTTACATTGGTATGTTGTACGTTGGCTGTCCCTGTTAAAAAGGCATTTTCATTCTGGATATGCAAAAGAAATTTGATATACTGCTGGGCTAGGCACCAGGATTTGGTTGGCTCTAGGACCAATTCTTACATTTCTGCATCAGGCAAACCTAAGAATGGGTAACACTTGAAATAAAACCTACCCCAAAGCCTTTCTTATGGATATCAGGTTATTTGAAAATGTAATAGAGACCATTTACCATAATCAAGGGTGAATCAAGGAAAATGGCATCAAACAGCTCAAAGCAGCCAAGAGGAAAACTTGACCCAACCCCAAGCGTGTTGTCCGTGTCCCAGCTGCCAGAACAACCAAGGAGACCTCGGGGGAAGCCAGCCAGGAAGTCAGGTGCTGTTGTTGGAAAGGATATCTTCCAGATTAACTGGCACTCAGCCCTTCAGCTGCCATGCGAACCCAGCGTGGGCCCATGGGTGTTGAATCCAGCCTTGGACCACAGGAGGAGGATGAAGTGAAGTATGACTGACGCTGTCACCAGCAAGCTTGTCAAGCTAATGCCTGTAATATATGCGTATGAATATAACAGCTATCTAGTGCCTTGCAATTGGCTGCTCCTGAGGAGGAGCTGGGAGGACAAGAGGACGTAGTGTTTGGGGAGAATTATCTGTATCTAGGCAGCAGAATTTGCAGTCTTGGAAGCTGGTTGATTTGGTTGAAGTGCAGGACTTTGCTAACCCCTTGGTGCCCGGTATTAACCTTTCCAAGAGCAGGAACTATTGCCAAAATGGAGAGGGTTGCCTTAGCCAGTGCCTGGAGCTCAGAAGGTGAAACTACAGACAGGGGAGAAATGGTGGGGAAAGAAGGGGACACAGCTTAATGCTGGGGGGTCAAACAGTGGAAGAAAAATCAAAAAATCTGAATCTCCACTCCTGCTCCCAAGGACCTTGGGCAAGTCGTACAGCCTCAATGCAGAATGAGATAAAACACCACTTCTACTGCACTGTAGGAATTATTAGAGGTCATGCAGCATCCACGATGGATGTGCAGGGTGGCTCCCATCACGGATGGGACTGCACACTGTGTCGTGTGATGGGAAAGCACTTTTCCTCTGATTGCTACTCTTGCTGCCTCTGGGAGACCTAAGAAAGATGTAGCAGCAGATGATAGCTTTGCACACCTGGATTTGATCTCTGCTCTCCTGCCCTACACAAATCTGCTCCATCTGATGGTATAGTGTAATACTGCCAGTGTGTTCACTGCTTGGGCAGCACTCCTTAAACAGGAGATGTTCTGGGAAGCCTGCACGACCCAAAGCCCAGCTTTCTGAGCAGACTGTGTTTGCTGCATCAGTGAAGAGTGATGTGTAGTTCAGCCCAATAACACCTGAAATTGTTTCAGTCACGTCTACCAGAATTTGTATGCCAAAGCTTTTGGTCCTGTTCTAACAAGTGTTGAATAACTTCTATTAAAAAAAAAAGAAATAAATTAGCTATTTAGTGGTCATACAAGACCAGTGTCATATAAGACAGTGCTACTGAAGAGGAGAGCTTTGAGGTGACATGGAGGTATCTGAACACAAGACACCTGGTTGCTGAGGCTGCCTCTGGCCCCTGAAGAGAGACAGGCACATGTGGCCTGTGATACATCCCAAATTAAAAGAGCTCAGTTATCCCTTCCTCACCTTTGGCCAAGTGTTTATGCTCTTCTCTTCAGGCAGCACTAGCTTTACATGGTGCATGGCCACTTTGGGGAGCTGAGCTGGCCCAATCCAGACCCTGGGAAATGGATCTCCAGATGGTCAATGGGAGTGTCAGCTCCATCCTAAAGAAGGGATGTAGGACATGGGATGGTGTGCTACTGGGAAAGGCAGAGGCATAGCAGCCTCAGAAGGGTCTGGGTAAGAAACCAAGGAAACACTAAGAATCATAGAATGGGTTGGGTTGGAAGGGACCTCTAAAGGTCATCCAGTCCAACCAACCTCCCCCACAGTGAACAGGGACAGCTTCAACTAGAGCAGGTTGCTCAGAGCCCCATCCAACCTGACCTGGAACGTTTCCAGGGATGGGACATCAACCACCTCACTAGTCAACCTGTGCCAGCCTATCAAGCAGGTATCTTGCTCACTGGTTTTAGTCATTGCTGATGCTGTAGATAGTTGGATATTAAGTATTTAAAAAGATGACATTAAGTATTTAAAAAGATGACAAGAAAGGGCTGCAGAAGGAATAACTACAAGGCTGTCTTAGGTTAAGCATTTTTTGGAGATGGCCTAAATCAAGTGAAGGACATGCTGTGCAGGATGCTGAAGCCTGTGGCAGACCCAAACCCTCTTGTTTCAGCCCCAGCCTTACCCATCACTGCCGTGGAAAGCATCTGTGCTCTGCTCAGCGTGTGTGGATTTCTGCAGCCCTGAATAGGATTGTGTGAAGAATCAAAGTGAAGTGTCCTCTTTAGGTCCTCAAGAAACGGAGCTTTCTGCTGGTTAACCATTACTTTGCATTTTCCCTTCCTTACCAAATGACTAAGGTTAAACATTAAGCGCCTGCAGTGAAGGACACCTGTATTTGCTGGTCCCATTATGCAGCCATACTGAAAAGGCTTTACAGCTGTCTCAATTAGCATAATTAAATCCACATCAATTAAAAAACCTCCATCATCTCTTTCCCCTTCACATGCAGATAGTAGCGTTTGTCTAAGGTGCTAAGTGACAAAAGGAACTTTTTAACAGCCCAAGTCCTGGCTGAAAGGAAGAGTATTAGGGGCTGTATATTGGCCCAGGGTTCACCTTAACCCCAGTGGAAGTGATTAGTGGTCCCTGCTCTGCCTAAAGAGGTACGGCTGCATTTTGCATTACAATTCTGCCAGGACCCAAAGCCAGGCATTAGAGATGTGCATTTTACAACATGCTTTTGCTTCTATTGCTCCTTTATACCCCATTAATGGGGGTAAACAAAGCCTGGCATGATTTGGCCAATTTCCCCCACCCTACTTTCTTCCCTTTTATTTTTTTTTTTTGTTTGTTTTCTTTTCTATTTTTGTTTTGTTTTCTTTTTTGGTTTTGTTTTGTTTTGCTTTAGGGTTTTGTGTTGTTCTGTGTGGGGAAGCCCCAGTGACCCCAGGATAGCAGCAAGGCTGCTCTGTGTGATGCTAGCAAAGAGAATTCCTCCAGATGAAAACTGACATGGGGTTCAGGGGTTAATTTCTGGAACAGGCGCATTTGCATACAAATGAAAAATGATGGAATTTCTGTTCTCCTAAATTTTCAATGTCATCAGCATCAAACAGCAGTCAGTGCTCCCTTGCTGTTTGAAGAATATTCATTACTTCAGAAGAAGGGGCACCTTGTTTGGTATTAATCTCCTCTTCAGGTCAATGACTTAATTTGCTAAACTCCATCTGAAGTGCCACTCACTTTCTGATTTCTCTGCTATTCTTTGTTATTTTTCATAACATGTTCCTAATACTTTTTTTATTTGTAAGGGGATACGTGTCTCCAGCAAAAGAGAGCGGGAGGAAGGACTGGCTTTATTTATTTATTTTCATCCAAAGCACTCAGCACCCGCCTGTGTCATTTGTAGCCCATTTTGGTGTCTGCTGGTCTTAAAATTAGTGGGGTTTTTAGCAGAAAAAAATAAAAAAAAATCTGACTCAAACGGGGAAACAAACGTTTTTATTTCAAAACTGATATCCAAACAGATATCTGGTGCCTCGTGCAACAAGGTTATGGGTTGTCACGCCTCTAATAAAAGGTAACAAGCAGCAAAGTAATTAATCCCCCAAAGAAAATCATCATATTCTTTTGGTTCTTGCCTCTGGAAATTCTCATCTGAACCTGTGGTGGCTGAGGACTTGAGGAAACTTTCGTGCTAGCTTTTATTTCCCCATTGTCCTCTCGTGTCTGCCAGGGGCCTGAGGAAGGATCCCATTTCCCCCCGGTTTTGTCCTTCATGGTTTTAATTCTTCTCCCTGAATAGGATTATTCAGGGGATCTTTAGATCTTCAGAGCTTGGGGGTGTTACTGGGTAATTGGCCTGGGGCTCTCGGATGGCCATTCCCACCCTGTGGCCTGAGCACTCCTGGCCAGGGGTCCTGGGGGGAGGTGGGGGTCCCCCCAAAATACCAAAGCATAGTCCCGTCCAACTCATGTGGAAGGCCTATAGCAAAACCTCATATTTGCCCTCTAACCCTTTGGTTTTATATGTCTGAACTTTCTGGCCAGACTTATTCCTGCTTCTGAAGATAATGTGGGGTTTTTTTTTGTTTGTTTGTTTTTTTAATTATTAATCAAATCTGATTTTTTTGGCATGATGGCTTATGGAAATGAAGCAATTGCACTGCCTGTTTTTCTGTCTGTCGCCCCTACTAACTTTTGAACTTCTTTGCCAATATCTCTCCAGTCTGTTAGCAGGCTAGAGATCGCAAAGGTGTGAAGTGCTTTCCAGTATTTTTACTTTTTTTTTTTTCCCAAATCTAACCCTGAAGTGTCAACATTTACTGTTTGAAATGATAGAGATAGCTAAGCTTTTCTGGAGGGTTTTTTTTTTGTGACTTGCAAAGGGGAAAAGAGGTGTTCTGTGGATTAATTCCCCTCATGTCTTTAAGGAGCCTGTTAACAACCAACCAACTCGCTCCAGATGCTTCCAAGTCCAGCTGGGTGATGTTCAAGATCCTTTCCAAAAAAAAAAACAAGAAAAATTAACCAGCCAACAAACTATTTGCACACTGTGTATACAAACAACTTGCGTGCAATTGCATCTCCTGTCTTCTCTTCACGTATCCTTTTAAACTGAGAATTTTTGAGGCCTTTCTGTATTTCTAGAGCATGTTGTTCAGAGGGGCTGCAGTCTTGGCCAGGACTCTGAGCACTCGAAAAATAAAAATAAACAGTGGCTGATGAGGGGGAGCTGTGTTCCTACCTGCAGCATTAAGTTAAGAGTGTCTAAGGGCCTTGATCCTCAGCCCCAGCCAAGCTGGATTTAGCATAGGTCACATTAAGGTGGGGCAAAGGGGGCTTTGTGTCATTTTTAGCTCCCCTTATCCCAGGCTGGCAAACATTGGCGTGATGGGAGGACGCCCGCCCCGCGGGCAGGTTGGGATGGCAGAAGGCTGGTGGCCTTGGCCCGGCGCCATCCGCAGATCTTCTCCACCGAGGGCAATTCGGGGGTGATGGGATAAGCCAGCTTTGCAAAGGCAGCTGCTTTGGGAGCCTGGATCCGCCTCGTTATCCATAGAGAATGTCCTCAGCACAGAAAACTTTCTCTGTGGGAAGATTTGAATGCGGGGACGGATCCTGCAGTGAGAAACCCGCGTGCCTGGCGAGCGGGGGGTTGCTCCCCTCCGGTGCTGTTTGTCGTCGTTGGAAGAACAAACCAAGGGAATTGCCAGATAAAACCAAGAGAGTCAGTAAAAATCCAAAGTTCAGGTCCATAGAGTTACAACTGTCCACATCTCGTGCTGTAAAATGTATGTACCAGGGAGGCTGGATTCCTTCTGAGCCTCTTACGTGAGAAAACAAGCAAAAATGTGACTCTCATGAATGTTTTTTGTACTGGAAGGCTCCGACTTCTAGTTGAGGAGCTGCTTCTTAATCACATCTGTCTGCCTTGTTTTATGAATATTGATATTAAAGTCAGAAAAAGAGACTTGTCATTGTAAGTGCATCAGAATCTGGCACTTGCCCGCTCGGAAGCGAGCGGTTCTGCCGCTGAGCTGCTGTAGATGATGTCAGTTTGTTGAAATAATATATCTCTGCCAGCTGAGAATTTGGCCATAAAACGAGAAAAGTTGAGATTCCCATTGTTGTGAATTAGTTTGGCCACATTAAAAATACGTTGCTCTAGAAATGTGTATATGAATATGCTAATGTTTATTTTGCTAAACGTGGGTGCCAGGATGTGCCATGTGGCTGAGTTAGTGTTACTTTAAGAATCTCAATTTTTGCCTTTTCAGACTTTTGAGCTTTTTTAAACTTGTAAACATAGCATTTTGTTGGCATAAGTCGCTGTGATTTTATGCATACAGCTGACTTTTATCTTCACTTTTTACATCACCTTAATACTGTAGAAGAGAAAGCACTCATCTGTTTATGATAAGTTTATCAGAAATACTCCAAAGTTTTCCATGACTAGGATATTATATTGTTATGGTGGCTCGCTACAGGGTAATTTTGAGACAACAAACAGAATATTTCAAAGCCCAGATGTCCTGTTTAGACAAGGGGCTTTATATTGATTAGAATCTGCTTTCACCTAACATCGTGTAGTAAATATCACAAAGACGTAATTAGAAAATTTGGTACAATATTTAGTCCTAGTCCCTGTGTGCCAGAATTGTTTGACTACTGAGAAACTGGAGCTTGTTTGCATCCCAGTGTGTTGTGAAATGCAAACTTCAAAGAAAATATTATATCTCCCAACTCCAGCTCGTGAGAGTCTTGGAAGTATAATACAGAAAGGCTTAACAATCCCTGCTGAGGAAAGGGCAATTTGACACTGAAACTACTGTTAAAGCACCGTTGACACACTGGTGGGCAAAAAGTGCTTATTAGAGGAGTCTAGTTACAGTCTCGGGAGCCAGGGAGAGAAAATGCATCCGAGTCATGGTGAAAATTGGCAAGTTGTACTAAAAAGATGTGTTTTGTGTGTCTGTCTGTGCTGCTTTCCCCCCCTCCTTCTCCTCAACAACATATATCTACATGTTTGCTTCATAGGCTTTCCGCAAGATTGGGGCCCTCGCGGTATTCAAATAAAATATTTAGATTTGCAAAACTTCTGGAAGCCAGATTTTAAGGCAAAAAAGAAGTTTTTTGTCAGATTGTCAATGTCTGAATTTCATCACAATCTGTTCAGCTGTTTGTTGCAGGCAGGCGTAAAACATAGTGGGTAAGTGTGTGTTTGTACTTCTTATACATATTGAAAGAGGGCTGCCTAATCCCCTTGATGAGGAAAGCTCTGTAAATTATATACATCTGCAGGCTCTGTGCACGGGTGGTACAGAAGCAAAGAGGCAGTTCAGCAATTTGTGGGAGAAAAGAAGAGTTTTCTCCCAAACTCCATGATTGGGAAGCTTTTAGCAGCCCAGCCTCCTGGTGATGTCATTTAGTTGTTGTTTTGTTGGGGTTTTTGTTGAATGACCTAAGTGTTTTGCCTTAAAAACTTTGCTTAGGAGGCCCTTCCACGCACTTAGGATTCCTGGCAAGAGAAAAAAAAATATTTGCTGATGACAGCTCTGAATATATTCTCTTTAATTGTCACTTATGTCTCTGTCCCATCCTCTGCACTGCACTAAAAATAGTGACTTGGGTTGATGGTTTCAACACCATCTAATGTATGTATATTATTGCATACAAAACCTATATAAGAATGTCAAGAATGAGACCTAAGCCAGGGATAAAACTGAAAATCACAAACATGAGACAAGACCCAAATAATGAGGGTGTTGCAGGGAGATATTATATTGATGTCTCTGTGTAAATACGTGCGGGCAGAGCTGTAAAGATCCTGCCACCTCCCATGCATAGAGGATGCCTAGAATAATATTTTGCCTTTTTTTTTAAGAAAAAAAAAATAATTTGTGGGTCATGTTTATATTTATCCTTAGCTTTCCTTGCTTCCTTTAATAGCACGATTTGCTAATCAGGCTGCAACACTTGTAAGGTAAGCGCAGAACATATTTTCCTGTCCATTTTGCAGAGGATAAATTTGTCCAAATTACACAGCAAGTGTCTGGCAGAAGTGAGACTAGACACCAGGGATAAAATCCCTTTGATTTCACTGAGGCAAGGATTTTATTCCAGGAGTCTTGTCTCCAGTTCTTTGCTCTGTCTACCACGCTCTGTGTATTCTGGGCTTTTGTTGATACTCGATACAAGTCTTGGCTCATAGGGTTAAAGGAAAGTCTGACAGAGAGGCAGCAATAGTGGTGTTAATGTGACACTGTGGTTATGGTTTTGTCAGCATTTCCATTATAAAATTTTGTTTGCAGCAATTATAAATCAACCATGAAAAAAAAAAAAAAAGAAGGAAGAAGAAGAAAGAAATCACAGTGAACTAAAACTTGGCATACCAGAATCCAGGAGGGAATTTTGAGCTTTTGGAAATAATGGCTTTTGATTACCATGGACAGGCATGAGATGCTGTGCAAATATACACTCCATATTACACAGGAAAAAACCATCACGAGTGTCACCACTTTGTCATGACCAAGAGGGTGAGGAGAGAGGGTCTTGCTGACTTTTGGAAAAAAAAAGGAATATTTCATTATTCCCAGAGACGTCCAATGAATGCCCTGAATGGGTTCTTAATCCTTCCTGTTTGCTTTGTATCATCCCATGTCAGGGAAACAGGACAACTGTTTTTTGGGTGTCCAGGAGATCAGATAGGCAGCTGGGGTTGATCAGCACAGCTCCACCGAAGTCCAGTGAAGTTAGGTTGACTTACACCAGCGGACAGCCTGGCTCCATATCATCTTTCCACAGGAGGCTGCTGCATTTGCTACCCATTTGGAGGGCTAGTTAATGTTTGTTTAACTTTGAAAGTCCATTTTGCCATACTGATCAAATTCCAGTCGCAGGATAGGCATACGTTGACTTAAAAGAGTTTTCACTGAGGACATAGTTGGTTACCTTTAAGTATTGTGTGCACATTTATTGCCTCGTGTTCTGGACTTTCTTCTGTTAGACAGCAAAATGATGGAGCAGGTGCTGCTCAGCCAGTTTACTACCATGAGGACGGTCCAAGAGGCTATAAATTGCCTCCTCTCTACCCAAATCGTGATTTTGCATGATGAAGCTGAGTCACTGACCATTCTGGGTCAGAGCTCGGGGCTGTCCCTCCTGCATCATCATTCATGAGTCACACGAAAGACGAGATGTTGGCTCGTGGAGACGCTTCCCAACGCTGCATTCCCCAACAGCCAAGCTGGAACTCGAGTCCTCATTTCTGAATTCAGCTTGGAAATAATTACAAAGCCCTCGTAGCTTTGGCTTTCTCTAGTGTTGCTAATAACCAAGAGCTAAATGTGAAGCAGCTTTGCCGAAGTGCTCCAGTGTCAGCTGACGGAGAGCAGACGTCAAAATAAAGGTGGAGGAAAATGGAGGTAACCCATTTAATTCCACGTCAGGGTTGGGTGTAGGAAGGAGAAGAAGATAAACGACTCGCTGGGGTTTTTTTAAATGTGACATTTCAGTGATGTACCAACAGAGGAAATTTTGCTTGCAGAATCCTGTGAGCAAAACACTTCTGAGAATGTATGTATACAATTGTTTAAAAAAACACAGGGTTACTGACACAGATGCCAATTTGGTAGGGCATATGGAACATTTACACTTGCCTTTTTCATTCTTTCTTGCTACAGCTGGTACTGATTTAGTATGTGAAATTTTACTAGCAGGAGTGCTAATCAAGACAGAGATTTCTGTGAGGATTTAGTCATTTATGTGGAGGAAAACTATGGGTATCATTAAAAAGTACAAGATCATCTATGAGAGGAGCATTATCATTAGCAACCTAATTGATAAAGCAAACAGAGGAAAAAAATTACTGTATCTCTTGAACAGCAGCAGAAGAGAATTATGGTTGTGTAATGTTCAGAGTCACATCAACTCTCTCTAAGTTTGGGAGAAGAAAATTTTGAACTCACTTTAAAAAAACAGCAATAGATGCTCCAAGTGGGAAATTTTAATTTATTTTTTTTTAACCAGTGTGATAGCCTGCTTTGCTACATCTAGCAATGGGATTAAATCCAAAAAGCACATCCAAATCCTGGATCTGTGTTTGAATCTGAGGCCTCCATTCAAACCTAACTCTGTGATGGGGCTGCGTTTCACCATCTCAGCATTTGAGAAGGGTCCAACAGTATCCCACATCTAAAATCTGGAGTTTGTGAAAGTTCCCCAATTTTTCAGGAATTGCAATGAAGACATTCAGACCTTAAATATCAATTCTGGCTGATTTCTGATGGTAACAAGAAAAGCCATATTCCAGTAAGAAGGCAAGGAGAGTATATTACTTATCCAAAGAGGTGATTTTACATTGCACACAGCATAAAAAATTATGCTTGGGTTTAACCACCATCTCCTGCCAAGATTGTTTCAGTGCAAACAGCAACAGAACAACTGCTGTATGTTAAATATGTTGTACAGGTGGCCCAGGGATGGGGGAGACCTGAGCCATCAGAGCCCATCTGCGGGCGGAGGTGCCCGAGTGCGGTGGGAGTGGTCGCGCGCGGTCCCTGTGGAAGGTGCCCAGCTGCCCATGCTGGCAGCACCCCCATCGTGGGGAGATGTCTGAGGAGCTCTGGGCTGGGCTCTGTGCCCTTTTCCTGCTGCCTTCCTGCCTAGTTTGGGAAGGCAATGTGAGGAAGGTGCTGGGGTGATAGCCTGGGCGATGGTACTCTGAAATGCCGAGAGATTTGCCAGTCAATATGGCCAGTAAACAAATAAAGACCTGCCTGTGACTATCCAGGAGTTCACCTCAGCTTCTCAGGGATCAGACTTCATAGCCTTCTGAATATCTTTTCAAGCTGCTCTCCTTTGGCATGACAGGCACCCTTTCCTGAGGCAAGCTACTACTGAGCAGGGTTTGGAGAACGACATCAAGGCACCTTCATTCGTTGCAGGAGTGTTAGCTTCCTCCCAGATGCCTCCCTTGCCAGGAGAGGCAATAAATTTTAGGCAGATTCCTAGACATCAATGGGTTCAGTAGCTTTACAGTAGTGGAGGTGTGAAGGGTCTCCTTTGGCACCTACAGGTAATGGCTCTCTTGTGGTAACTTTGTAACTGCTGCAAGGTTATCTCATGTACTTTGGGATTTACCTTGGCTTAAAGTTCCAAAGAAGTCCCACTAAATCAAACATTAAATCCTTTTTTTTTTTTTTTCCACAACCCCAGATTTCAATAGTTGTGACTCAAAGTTTCCTAGCGCTGCTATTTTCCAATATCACACCGAACTTTAATCACTACTAGAAAAGCTGAAGCCTTTTTGTAGAGCTAAAAAGGGCTAAATAGCTCCTGGATATGACAATGACAATTTTCACTTAAAAGGCTTTTTCCCAAAATACATATACCACTAAACACAATCATCTCCAGGGGGCAGGGAAATGGCCATCAGGCTAATTAGCTCAAAGCAAGCGAAACCATAGGGGAAAAGGAAAGCTGGCATTTATGTTGGCTTGAACATTGCTGCTTGTGCTAAAATTGCTTCTCTGTCTGTGAAAGCCACGCAGAGATGCTGCCGGCTTTGTGGACCAAAGGAGTGGGTCAGCTTCTCATCTGATGGCATCAGAGCATCTTGGATCTGACACCTGCAGCAATGAAGGTGCCTTCTCCAGAAACCTCAAGTGTCTGACTTGTGTTGTTACAACCGTCCAAACTTCTTCCTAACGTAGCGAGGTGAAAGAGTTGGGTATTGGGTTAGAACACGAATATTGTAGGACTTGCCTCTGCCTCCCAAAAAGAAAACAAAAAAGATCCGTGGTGGAGATTTTGCCATCAGTCAGAACGGTTACATCACCAAAAAATGCACAGTACAGCCATCCGAAATCTCAGACAGTTTGTGATGTTTAAACATCTTAAGCACTGTTGAGCATTTTCTCTACATTTCTTGATATGGCACTGCGGTTTTATTTAAGCAATCCCGAAAATCGTGGCCAGCTGCACCATCTGCCAGAGATGATGCAGGATGGGTGCCTCCAGCATGTCAGCGCTCAGATGTCATTTAAAAGGGAAATGCTTGCTGTACTGGGAAGAGGGCAGAGACAAAGAGCCCGGGCAGGCAGCAGGCTGTGCTAAGTGGAAAGAAGAATTGATACCTTTTCTAAGGCCTGACCCGAACATCTGAGTTCCTTCCCTTGGGCTTTCTCACTCCCAAATGTTCTTTTTTTTTTTTTCCCTTTCTCCTTTTTTTTTTTTTTTTTCCCTGTGTGTCTTTTTTTTTTCATTTTCTCAGCACTCACAAATCCAAAAAGGCTAGGAGAGATAAAGACTCCTCTGATGTCGAACAGGTGGCTCATCCAGGTCATGGAGCGCGATGGTGGCTGTGAAAGCAAAGCGTGGAGCGGGTCCCACCTCGGCGTGGGGGGACCTGGCGGGGATGGGGTTGGCATTTAAAGGTCAGCCCCTCGCAGGTTCTCGGCGTGTTCCAGGCAGCAGGTGACCTCCGTGACTGCTCTCCCATCTCACACGTCCCTCTCCTAAAGAAGCCAGGCTGCACCTTCCTGAAGCTGTTTGCAGAAGAACGAGGCGTGATCACAACTAGGCTGAAGGGTGTCATATTCACTTCACCGCAGACACAAGGACCAGTGGTTGAATATTCGATTACATGTCAGTCACAGCACATTAGGCAATCTTCCAGTCTGCCAGCTTTGCCCTTACCAGCTCCGAGCTAAGTGTCATCAGGAAAGAAGTAGCACGGTGGAGGAAGGAGGCGATACTGGAGTCAGCTTGCTGAGGGAGCCTCAGTGCCCATCAAAAATGTCCTTTCTCATCGTTGGGTCTGGTGGGTCCCCCTTGCGATGGGGAGGGGAGGGTTGTTCATGCCTCCTGACTGTGGGACTACTCCTGGTGCAGTGCTGCTCAGTTTTATCCCTAGATCTAAAGGGATAAACGTGTGAAAAAGCAGCCAGTGGTGTAGTGAAGAATTAGGGAGCTGCCATTCCAGCAACATTACCAAAAATATTCTGCTCTTTCAAATAAAGTGGCTATAAAAACATGTTGCTCTGACCGAGCATTTTCTGGACTGTTTTGCTTGCAAATTACTTAGTGAAAATATGCTAGGAGTGGAAGTTAAGGGCTGTGGACAATTTCCCACATTGCTAAAGCCAGAAAAAATCCCATTTCAGCTCCAAGAAGGAAACTACTTTCCAAAATGTCAGCTCATGCAGAAAGTCCCAGTTCAGCTGGAACGAGCCGCTCTGCTTGCGCCCGGTGGTTTCTGGAGTGACAAAACTCCCTCCACATCCACACCATGAAGCACGAGCAGGAAAGGATAAAGTGGAGAGATAATTCCTGTTGGCACTGGGGCTTTATTATGGTTTTTGTGAAGCATCCTCCACCTGTTAGCACAGGGTGTCGTTCCCGTTTTGATTCTTCTGCTTCCCCAGCTGAGCTGCACCTTCTGCGTGGAGAGTTTCAAAGTGAATTTCAAATCAAAGGAGACAACACTGCCATTACTGGGTGGGACATTCATCAGCAGAACTTTACCGTTGTCTACTTTGATTTCAGATTCACTTTGAGTGTTTTTCTGACAGGAGGTGCAGGCATCACAAGACTTCCCGTAGCAGCATCACCATTAACTTTTCAAGCGGCCGGCACTATTTAGCTAGAGAGACAATAAGATTGTGGTGAGTGTCAATGGGAATAACCTTTATGATACTTCCAAAGCTTCAAATCTGTCCTCGGGCTTCAAAACTCCAAGAAGTACTTAGAGGGAGAGACTGCCCGTGGAGCGCAGAGTACAGAGTGATGGATGAAACAATAAAAACCACTCCGCTGGTAAAGCTGCAAGTGGGACGCTGCTGTTTCTGATGTGCTGTGCTTGTGATCGATGCCAGGGAGGTGGCATCTGGACACTGTGTCACCTTAGGGGTGTGACATAAGACCCTCCACATGGCAGGATGGCAGGAGCCATGGGTGGTAAGTCCAGTAAGGTGAATTTGGCCTGATGACTGGTGAAAAAATAACTCCATGAAGAGCTGTCTGCAAGGATTGAGTGAGGGGGATTGAGTGCCTACCTTGGCAGTAGAGTGGGGTGGGAAGGGCAGGAGTCCATTCTAGGTAGCACCTGGAAAAAAATTCCTATTATTTTCCCCCAATATCACCCAGTCCTCCTTGACCATATTTGAAAAGGGCATCTTCAGTGCCAACAGCAGTGTTGTCACAGGCAGAAGGACCTGGCTGAGAGCAGCCACTGAAGTGTGCCTTACTTTTAAAAAGAAAGATGTGTCTTGACAGCTTGCCAAATGCCACATCTGCCTCTCTTTGCACCTCTGTGGGTGAGGCTGAGCAGCGAGGTGGTGAAGGCAAGTGAACCTATCAATTAACCGTGTGAGAGCCATTTTCTCATTTTCTGACCAACAGCTGGAGGTGATCCTTGGCCTGGAAGGACCTTCCTGAAACCCCATCTGCTACACCTGTGGGGGAGGCACAGCTGTGAGCTCCCTGTGGTGGGGTGAGGAGGCACCACACCATTATCACCTCAGATGGGCTGGGATGAGGGTAGGGAAGTGTGTGGGGCACTGTTAAATGTTTTGGGGTTTTTTTCCCCCTCTTGGTTTTGGTTTTCCTCTTTCTTTCTGTTGTGTACTGGAGTTTTTCCTTCTTTCATGCTGGATCTCTGTTGGGGAATGCTGATGAGACCACATAAGGTCTTTGAGCTGGCTGCTTCTTCAGGTATTGAAACTGTCCCTACAAGTCTATCTTGGTTTATCTGGTTAGATCTAAGGATTTGGGGGTTGCACCTCTCGTGCTGTATTTTTACTTGTTGCTCACAACAATATTAAACCCTAAATTGATGGCCTGTAGGTTTCTTGGTGGGAATATTTTGCCTGTGACAGTGAGTCTGTATTTTGTATGCAGTGCGTTGGCACTGTGTAAATTTTCTGAGCAACTTCTATTATCTCTGAAACTGCAGAACAACAAACAGTTATAATTATAGTCTGAAGATGCTATAGTGTTTCAAATATGCCTACAGTAGTAGTATTACAATGAAAGCGTGGTGTTTGTCTGCAGCTTTTGCTGTGTTCAATGACATCACAATTATGCTCTATTTGAGCTAAAACTTCTGTCCTTAAGCAGAAACAGCTTGTGTGAAACCTCTTAGGCTTTCCTTCTCATTTCTTGTGATAGCTCCTGGACTAAAATTGGTTGGAATAGTGGCTAAGGTAGGGTAGTGTGTTTTTACAGGCTTTTTTGTCTGGGTTTGCTGCTGATAAGTTGTAGGTAGGTCATGCTGTGGGATCTGGAAAATGAATGTTATTTGAAAGCTCTAAATGGGCATCTGCTACTTGTTGACTTGTGATCTTCTGGTCCTGGGTTATTTGACAGTCTTGTGGTTTGTGATAATGGGATTACTGGAAAAAAAAAAATATCAGAGAAAACATGACATCTGAAGTGTGCAAAACAAACCTTTAATTTCTGGAGTAAATGCACTTTCAAGTGTGGAATGCTTAAGTGTACGTCTTCAAACATAGCCTTAGGTGTTAAAACACCTGAGCCTGCTCTTGGGCAACATGAACCACCACATGCCACTGGCAGAACTGTGATGCTCTGGAAAGCTTTTGAGGTACATGTGCCTCCATCTTCTTGAAAGCTGAATTTGTGTCTGTTTGTGCTTGTTCACAGAATTTCAAAAATTCTTGTTTCAAGCTTTGGTTTAATTTGTCCCAAGACACAAGGGTTTTTTTTTGTTTTTTTTTTTTTTTAATGCCCTCACTAGATACCTAATAGCTTCCATTTCTAAAGAAGAACTTTGCAGCCCTAGACCTGAATTATTTGCTGCTCCTCAGGGATGCAGCAGTGTGGCCACAGTCCCCTCTCCCACTTGTGATCTGCAGCATTGCTGATGGTACTGAAGTGGTCTGAGAATATCTTCAAACCCATAGCCAGCAATGCTTCATATGAGCATTAGGAAATACAGTAATATCTAAAAATAACCACTGTGGCCTGCACAACTGGTTGAAGAATAAGGCAAGAATTTCCCAACAAATATCTAATTACTATATTAAAAATATTTCTTTCCTGTAAGACTTACCTTAACTAACTCTGCAAATTGAATGTGGCATCTTTCTAACGCTTCTCTGAGTCTGTGATTGTTTTCATTATTGTTATGATTGTAACTGTTACTAGACTGAAATTATTTACACATGGGGCTAAATGATTATTTTCATTGCTATTCAGCTCCTGACTGCATTAGACTAGTACACTGCATTCACAAAACACCCATCATCTTCAAAGCTGCAGGTTTCCCTGTCTTTGGGAGTGGCTGTGAAACGTTGTTCCCCTTGTTTTCTGTGTTCTGGATGCATCAGGGCACATCAGAGCAAGTGAAAAATGACAGATAAGAGGTCCTCTGCCCATCACTAACTGCTGCAGCACCTTGCAGGGGTGAAGCTGCTTTGGGCTTTTCAGCTGCCTGGTGGGCACTCAACCACTGTCTGCCCACCCTGAGTGCCTTCAGGCTCTCATCACTTCAGCAGGCTCCTTTCCTGGTGGAGATACCTGTTTATCCTAAAAAAGCATCTTTTCAAGCTCTCTGAAACACACCTGGCTTCCTGGCTGTGATGCTCTAGAAGTCATTGTCAGATTTTAGGGTCTTTTTCCTGTATGACTTCCCTTTTATTGGCCTTTGGGAAGCCTGGATAGCATGGAAATAGCCCACAGAGCAATGGCATAACCACTGGGTGGTGGAGCACTGACCAGTCAGGGCCATAAAAGTCAATGAAGTGCGTGAGCAGCAGAGCAGATAATGACCAGCAAGTCTCTGGCAGTTCATCTTTAACACATGGACAGATACGGTCCAGTGGTTAAAGTGCATGTGTGAGAGCCAGGAGAACTAACTTTTGCCTCTGGATTGGCCCCTGACTTGTGTGTGACCTTGTGGCTGTCACTTCCCTTTGCTACTTTCTGCTTTGGGAAGAAAGGGGAATAGGAGTGTCAGGTGTGGGGGGTGTTGCTGTGTCCTGATTTATGAGTGGTCATGAGGCTCGTGTCTGAGATCCTAAAGGGAGACTCTTTAGAGAAGTGCAGGGAGTTGGGCAGGTGCTCGGTTGGAGTAAATCAGTGTCATTCAATTAAAATGAATAGATTTATCCCATCTGGAGTGATAAAGGCTTTCCCATCAGTTAAAGCACTGGTCCTTAGTATGTAAGAGGACTTAAGGATGCTGCTCCTTCTCCCAGGAAAGGTTCCACCCAAGAACATACATTCATTAACAAGAGACCTTGGGCTCTGGGATTTCTTACCACCAAGAAGGATGTGAGCTGGTGACTCGTAGGGCAACTTTATTTAGGAAACATGGAAAGTGAATTAGAAACTCTTGTATTACCTTTGACTTTTTGGCAAGGGCAAATTAAAATTGGCAACCCTCTGTCTAGCAACATAAAAGCTTTAACATCTGCATAGCTTGTGTTGGTAAATTTATGAAACAGATTGAGTAAAACTGATGTAAAAATGGAACAGGCTTTGGATATGAGCAACTTTCAAAATAGATACTATTTCTGGAACTGGTCTGCAGCTTGTGCTAGTTTAGTTAAACTCATCTAGTTGACCTGATTCAAACCCCAACCTGGATATTCTTAGATCTCTTTAAAAAAATTTACCACTCTTTTCTCAAGGTAAGACAGACTGATGCAAACATAATTTAAAAGTGTTCACAAAAAAAAAAAAGAATTAAGTGTTTTAAAAGCATTTCAATTAAAAGAAAAATCACAGCATAATCCAAGGAACTTTTACTCAGGCCAGGCTTCCTTTCCAAATTCTGTACAGTAATATGACACAATAGACTGAGGTGCTGATTATGCCACAGATAATGTAGTTGTTAATGATCAAGTTAATGTTAAAAGCCATTACTGCTCATTGACATAATTCTCAGAACATTATACTGGAGAAGTGCACCTTTTGTGTAGCAACAAAATGACAAAATTGAAATGTTAAAAGTTGAGTGTCTGAATAATAGCCTGTGAAATCATTTAGACAAGATCATTGTTGTTGCCATTGTAAAAGAACCAGGGAGTGACAGAATGAGACAAAAAAAAAAAGGGGGGGAAGGAAGGGGAAAAAAAAAAAAAAAAGAAAAAAAAAAAGACAGGCACCAGAGTGTCTCTTTCCTGAAAGGAGATGTAAGGTAAAGAGGATTCCTGCTTCTCTGCTCTCTCCCTTTCCAGTTTGGAGGGTCTTCATCTAACAACAGAGCACCCTCCTCTGGCAGCTCGCCAAACATGAACTCCTGCCTGGAAGCCTGCGGTGTGGGGAGGGACCCATCGCATCACCCCAACGCTGCCGTGGGAAGCTATGCCCGGCACGGAGGAAGAATTGTTTTGATTGCTTGCCAGGAAAATCTAGGACAGTGGCCCCAGCGTTATGTAAAGAAAAAAAGAGAAAAAGTCAATTGTGGATGCTTTTGGTGTTTTGCCTGGAGAGAGGGTCACTGGTGATCGCAGCCGCTTGCGTGCTCGGCGTGGTGGAGGTCGTAGGCTGGGACCTTCTACCTCAAACCTGGAGGATTTGCAGGTCGCTTAAAAAAACCCTCTGAGCCCTGTGCCACCCATGGGCATCCCCTTGACTCTCTAGGCTTTAATAAAGCAGCGAAAGAGCCCAGAATTGTGGTAATGGGCTGAGCAACAGACAGCCTATTAAACGCCCGCAGTGGAGGGACGCTTTACTGAGCAATATACCGTACAACAAGCCTGTGTTAAAACATTGACCCACAACATTTGGTCCATAAAACTAGTTACATTCGCAGGGACTCCTGGCAGTGATAGTTTTAATGCAGGGTCTGTGTCATGGTATAAAATAAATGACTTCTGACATTACAGTAAAGGCTTAAAAGCTCTGCTGAAAACCTTTCTGTGCAGAGCGATGAGTAGAGGACAAGTACCTGCAAGCCGTGGTACTTTTGTTCCTGAGCCACCCACAAGGATCTGGTTTTGTGTAGAAACACCCATCAGCCCAGAAGCCAGACCCTCCTCAGCCCTCCTTGCTATCCTTATGGAGCTGGGCATATCATTGTGGAAGAGGTATTGAAGGACACTTGGTGGATTGTGTTTTCACTCTGATTTTTCTCTGAATGTGTTTTTTCTGCCCTTCTAAAGGGTCACCTGTGTCATAAAGGGGACGTGGAATTTGGCTTGGTTTGTTTAGCATTTCCCAACACCAACATATCAGAGAAATAGTATGCAGCCTTTTATTAAGTTTGTGTTATATTAAGAGCTGTTGCCTAATAAATTGGGGGGCAATGGGTTTCAGTGTCATCTTAGGCAGTTTACCACCTTTTCTCCAGCACAAGCCTGTTCTGACTGGTTTTTATTATCAGGTGGGGAGCCTGAAATACAAGAACACCCATCTCAAACCAAAACACTTCTCCATCCAGGCTGCCAGCCCACCCACCAGCCTTCACCATTTTCCTCTCTCTGGTGCATTAACTTTCCTGGAGGGCTTTGATTCTTGTCCTCTTACAGTTCCTGTAAGCTCCCAAAAAAACATCCAGTAGATTCTCTGCCTCCAGTAACTGTCTTTCTTAGGATATCTTACTGCAGGGTCTGCTACTCCTGGCACCCTCTTCCTGTGACCCCAGCCACTATTGAATTAAATCTCTTCCATGGTTTAGCTATGAATTGAGCCTAAAGTCCATTCCAGCAATTAGGAATGGTAGACCCTGCCACTTTATCTGTCATGACAGGATGGAAATTTTAGGGAAGGAAAATTACTGGCAGGTCACAGTTTGAAAGGAAGGTAGCACTAGTGTAGGGCTTCTGTTTCTGCTGTGCTCACGGCTGTAGTGGGCAGGATCATGCAATTCATTAGGAAAAGTTAGAGCCCCACAGAATGGGTTAAACCTATTAGGAATGGTAGACCCTGCCACTTTATCTGTCATGACAGGATGGAAATTTTAGGGAAGGAAAATTACTGGCAGGTCACAGTTTGAAAGGAAGGTAGCACTAGTGTAGGGCTTCTGTTTCTGCTGTGCTCACGGCTGTAGTGGGCAGGATCATGCAATTCATTAGGAAAAGTTAGAGCCCCACAGAATGGGTTAAACCTTCTTCCACTGGCTCTTGCTGTCCAGATATGGATTTTTTTTTTCCCAAAGGTGTGATCTTTTTTAAAAAAAAATAAATTAAAAATTGCCAAGTTTCTTCTCCTGTGTTTAGGAAAGATAAATCTGAACGTTGAGATGTTGCTTAAAATCAGCAAAACTTGTTACAGAGACAGATCTCTATGGCTGGAGGTTTTTCATGAAGATGTCCTTGCCTCTCAGGAGCAGCCCCTGTGCAGCTGACCTCCCCGTTCTGCCTGGATGCAGCTGCTGTGTGGTGAATAGATGGTGCCCGTGGGGCTGGTTGGGGTGTGGGTGTGCAGAGCACAGGGGTGGGCTGGCCACAAAGTGTTTGTGATGTCTCGGAGGCAGAGTGGGGCTGCCACGGAGGGTCCTTGTAGCCCTTGGAGGTGTTGCTATTGTGGTGCCTCTTTGGAAAGGAAGAAATTTTGACACGCCCTCTGAGTGCAGAAATAAGAGGTTCAATCTGAGGAGTGAGAGCTGCACAATACCTGGCTAACTTTGCTAGCTCTGGTTCCTAAACCAGCTTGGATCCAAGAACCCGTTACCATCCTGTGCACTCTTAAATGAGCTGTATTCAGTCAAAGTGAAATTACTGCTCCTGCCAGTTTTTCCCTTCTTGCCATTTCTTTCTTATCTAACTTTGAGCCAAGGCCAGCCGCTCTTCACCTAGATATTTATTTCTCTTAGATACTAATCAGTTGAGTAATACCTGCAACTCATCAAGTGGAGCTGGCAGTCGTAAGAGCCCTGCTGCCACTGAAGCCCCTCGTTTCCCAGAGTGCACCCCTCTTGGTCTCATCTAGCTGCTGGATTAGAGAGGAGATGCAGCTGATCCTGAGCAGATCCAGCAGGCTATAATTTGGGAGAGATAAGGAGCATTGTAATGTTCAGGGGTCTATCCTAGAAAAATGTGTGAATCCTGCTGGTTTTTCTGCTCTGACTGAGTTTTGCAAGGGCTCTTAAGCAATTTAGTTGTAACTACTTATCCCTCAGCTGGAGAAGGACCACGGGTTGGGTTAAAAAGCTGATTGGCAAAGTCCAGGGATGTACCAGAGGTGAAGGGCTTTGTGAGTCTGGTGGGTGCTGTCTCTGCCAGTAGCCTGGTTTTGAACAGGGGGAACTTGTGATAAAGTGGTTCAAGTGTTATGGGAAGAGAGATGGGTTTCTGAAACACTGCCTGAGCTGTGGCAGTTCAGGGTGAGGGAGCAGATGATGTTTTGAAGGGGACATGGTGAAGGAAATAAAAGAGGCTGAGAACTGTAGCACAGCTGTGCAGATGGGGAGAGACAATGCTGGAGAACAATCATAGGCAAATATTAAATAATTTGAATATGCATGTGGTGTCAGATCCCACACTGTGGTTTTTTTCAGTGCATGTCTCTATTTGGCTTGTCCATCTCGAAGCCTTCAAGGGCTGGGTAAAATATTTAAGAAAACCACTAATTGGTCACCTTCTCATGTCAGTTAGCAGTGTTTTAAAATGTGTGGATGTTGAAATGCCGAAATCATCCTACCTCTACACACTGTTCTCTAATTAATGCCCTGTCCTTCATTGCTGCTAAAAGGCCAAAATGTTTCCTTCAAAGAGATTGGTTAAAAAGAACTGGGAGCTGCACAGAATATTTCTGTGGAAAGGAATTGAAACACAGGAGAAAAAAAAATAAAAAAGGAACTCTTCATCTTGCACAGAAAAAATAAATTATCGTTGGTTAGTATCAGCTTTAACCAAAAAATTGTCCCTTTAGAGTGGAGGACCTGAGTCCCATGTGTCACCCCAGGAGAAATTTAGTTCTGAACCTGGGATTTTATAGAGAAAGTGCTGATCCAGCTGTGGCCCAGCTTTATGAATGGGGTGCTGAGAAGTGTTGTGAGCAGCCATCATATCAGAATTACAGTGCAAAGCAGGCATGTGCACAGGTCACTGCTTTTTATGAACACATGTTCCCAGATCTTATGACAAATAGCAAAGTAGCCCATTCTGACCTTTGAAGCCTGTTGCAAAGTCATTGCTGAGCTATTATTTGAGTAGCTTGAGGTAGAATAATGTTCAACTCAGCTTCCTGGAGCTGCATTTGAAATGCAATTAATTGACTGCTGTTAGTTGTCAATTAACATTTATTATCAATTAGTTCATCAAATTGATTAGTTGGCAGGACCTTAAAGCCTAAATGCACTCCTTTCCATTATAAATATGTCTATAAGAGTAAAAGCTACTCACTAATTGATGTCAAACTGAAATTGCTTATGTTGGTCAAGAGACAGAGCACATTGTTTTTTAAATCCATATTAAATTAATTTTGCAGCAAATACATCACTAGTACATTATTTTAAAACGTTGTCTTTGGTGCATATGACTTTGTGCTCACATCTCTCCAAGCCATTAAGAGCATACAGGTGTAATATGGGAATTGTTGGTAGTCTTTTCCCTTGTTTGAAAAGTGATGCTCTTTCAGGCAACCAGACTAATTCTTCATTAGTCTGCCCGCTAAAATGGCTCGTGGCAAAAAAAAAAAAACCACGTCATGAAAACCATTCAGTTTTATCAGATTTACTGCAAAACTCCTTCCCTTTCTCCCTTCCCCACTCTGTCCCCTCCGTAGGCCTGTCTGGAATTTGGGGGGCTGTTCTCAGGCACTAATCAGGATTATTCAGAAACGTCTTTTCATGACCAAAAGAGAACACAAAAAGGAATTGCTATGTATTTATTAAAAAAGTAGTGATGGGAGTGTTATTTTCAGTACCTTACCCTTGCAGGCCCCTAAAGAGTGCCTGTGTTGGTGAGAGCCTTATTAAAGAGATGAGAAAAGAGATATTTGGGTTAGCTTTGCAGTTTTAAATGCAATAGTTGTCTTATTTGCTCTTAATCCTAGGGCTAAGGAGCAGATAAAATCCTGCAAAGTATCCCTTTAACTTTTTTTGTATGCACAAAATACCTGAGAGGGGTTATTCATTTTCGTTGCCATTGTGCAACAAGATTATTCCTGCATCCCCCCAAAACTGTGACCTAAATATGGCTGAAAGACACAACATGTGACCTGCTTAGTGCTGCCTGTCATGGCCTGGAGCCACAGCAGGAACTCTATTAGTGGGAACAGCACAGATGCTACCAGATGGCCAACATATTGTCCAGAGATGACCCATGTATAATTGCAGAAAGTTCAATACATTCAGGTTTTGAATTTAATTGCATTGACCACCTTAGCTACTGCTGCAACACGATTTATTTAAGGTGGAAACTTGCTTTCAGGAGGGAGGAAATATTTATGCTTTTAATATCACGTTTGCATTTTGCAAACTGTAGGAACATGAGCCCTGTGTGTGGTAACAGATGTTTACAGAGGTCAGGCTACCTGAATGCAGTTCAGGCAATTCCAGCAATAAGGGAACAATACAAGATTTTTTTCCACCCACCTCCCCCCATTCACTTCCTGCAGTTTATTTAGATCAAGTTCCATGGGACCAAATCTGGCAGTCTTGACTCAAGCAAATAGCCCACTGGAGACGGTAAAAATAAACAAAAGGACTCTTCTAAATATTTTAGCATGAGGGGTTTGCTTGAATAGTGACTGCATAACAAGGCACTAAATTTTTATCTTTAAAAGATACATTTTAGAGAGACGGCACAATTTACCTCCTAAGACTTCAGACTGGAAATGTAAACCCTTGTATTCTGTTTCTCTCCACCTACCGTGGCTATCCTGTCTTAGCACAGCCCTGGGGTCATACCAGGAGCCTCCTGGCTCAGACTTAGGGTCAGGACCTTCTGGAGCCAACCAGCCCTTTCCATGCAGCGTAGCACTTGGCTCTTTTCTCAGCCTCGTGTGGTGCCTCCGTTACCTTGAGCTGTAATATGTTAATTTGGAGTGGGGTTTATTTTTCTAATTCAGAAAGACCTAACTCATTGCAAGGCTGGGTTGTGGTCTTGTGGAGTAGTGTTTTTTGAGCATGGTGTCAACTACACATATTGCACGTCCATGAGAAGTGACAGGAGATAGGAACTTGGCAGCTTCTTCAGGGCTAAAAAGTCCAGCTGTATGTGGAAGTGAGCACACAGACCCCCAGAAAAGCAAGCAAAGGGTGCATCATACTGCAAGACATTAGGAGTGCTGGAAACTACACTTAGGAGATGGTCACATGTGGAGCTGTTCTGGTTTGGAGTAGATTCTGGAACAAATTGCCTCGCCAAAGGATTTCTTCTCAAATCCCTTCCATTTCTCTATCCTCCATTGCCTTGTTTTACTATATTGGTCTTCTAGGCTGTAAGTTCATTGCAAAGTATTAAAATATCTATATAATTAACACTGAAGTAGAACAACCTAGACTCAATTGGCTAGTCTAGGCTCTATCAAATCCCAAACATTGGTAACTTTATTATTTTTTTTTTTTCCTTGGAGTGAACCATAGTCTGTTGAGTTATATTCATTATGTTAAGCCATTTGTCAACTTCCAGTAAGAATATTCACAAAAGCAGTCAATCATCAACAGATGACTTAAAATCTAGGGTTTTTTTTTTTTTTGGTGTGTGTATGTAATATAGAAAGATAAGTTGGTGATGAAGGATGTGTCCAAACCATAACATGTGGTTCTGCATCCAAACTGTCAAGGGATGTGGGCTTTTGGCCCAATGATGAAGGAAAAAGTCTCATTTCATATGGTTACAGCTCCAC
>NW_008581019.1:55000-90740 GCF_000691845.1 Merops nubicus | reverse complement strand
GGTGCTCAATGTCTTGATTTGTGTTCATTGCTACTAATATAGCAGACTGACCTCCTTCATGTATAAGGAGGAAACCTCCTTATAAACCAAAATCATCACAATGAAGAATTATTGTTTTAGTGATGGGGATGTGGGTGAATATTGCTTTTTTTGTTGATGGTTCCCCTACCCCCCCTGCCCCATGCTGTCTCTAGTCAAATGTAATCACCACAGCATGTGTTATTGATTTTGTAATTGCTTCTTGAATGTTTTGGGCCCCAAGACTGCTACACTTGTGAGGATGCCATTTGGTTTGTATGTGTAAGGTAATGGATGATGTATCTTTTTATGAGGAAAACTCACTAATATCTCACGTGAAGATGAAGTTGTCTCAGAAGGCCTAGCTGGTAAGACTTTCCAGTGTGACTAGACAACAGTCTTTCACCAGCACTTCCTTTACAGCTTATTTCAGATGCTTTTGTTGCTCAATGTGAAGCAGTGAGGCCAAAGATATGGACATTGTCTGTGTAAATCCCATGGTTACCACATCTGAGCTGCAGCATGCAGCTTTCTTTGATGCTTCCTAAAGTGGTTGATACTGTCTTGTTGGTTCTAAAGCCAGAGCAGTTGTTTCTGAACATTAACTGATTATCACTGAAAGTGTGTCGCATAGAATCACAGAGAAGTTTGGGTTGGAAGGGATCTTAAGGATCATCTAGTTCCAGCCCCTCTGCCATGGGCAGGGACACCTCCCAGTAGGCCAGGTTGCTCAAAGCCCCATCCAGCCTGCCCTTGAATGCTTCCAGGGAGGGGCATCCACAACTTCCCTGGGCAACCTATTCAGTGTATCACCACATTCATCATAAAGAATTTCTTCGTAGTGTCTAATCTAAATCCACTCTCCTTCTGTAGAACTGTTACCCCATATCCTAGCTCTACATTCCTGGGTAATGAGTCTGTCCCCATCTTTCCTGTAGGCCGCCTTTAAGTACTGGAAGGCCTTAAGTGTTCCTTAAGGAGACCTGAAGGTCTCCCAGGGGCCTTCTCTTCTTCAAGCTGAAGAACAAGACAGGTTGAAAAAGCTCCTGTATGGATGGGGTCAAATGGAGAAGTGAATGAAGGAAGGAGAGGCTGCATGGGCACTGGATATGTGATGTGCACACAATTGCTCTATGTGAAGGGAATCAGTTTCTTCTTGCATAGGATGGGATTTAGGTTATCTTGTGTGACTCCCAGCACAACATCAGTTTCACCAACCAGAAGATCCAGCCTGAGGTGTCAGTGAAGCCTGCAGGGACTCAAATTTATGATACGTCTGAAGTCTTGGAGTGGGGTTTGAATGACAAAGTGGAGCTGGTGTTGGCATATTATGAGTGCTGAGGAGAGGTACTGCCTAGCTTGGGTGGTCTCTCCCCCCACCACGATGGCTACTCTACATCGTGGTAGTCTTGTGAGATGGCTGATCTGATCTGCTGGCTCACTACTGCCAGGAAAAGTTGGTCCTGCTGCCATGCCTGCTTTGGCTGTGCATTCCCATGGGCTCTCCTGCATGAGGTCTGGTACTTGTCCAACCCCTTGGTGGTCTGGTTCAGCATGCACAGATGTGAGAAAAGCAACCCAGCAAGGAAGGTTAGAAACAGGCAGCTGTGAGTAGGAGCTAACGGAGTGAGACCTCCAGCAGAAGCAGTCTGTGAGGACTCAGCTGTCTTGGGAAGCCTCACACTACCGATGTCCCTGTGGTCTGAGCTCCTTCTTCTAGAGTCTTTCATGGGAAGACTTAAGGAATCCTTCTGGAGGTATGAATTAACACAGAGCTCTGATCCTAAGAGGGGCTGTACTGGTTCTCCCATTCCAAACACCTGGAAGATCCTATTTTTGTTTTCCTTAACAGCTTTCCTTTGGCTCAGCCAGAGGGAGTGAGAATGAGTTCACCTGGCTTTAGAAGTCCAGATCAGAGCTAGACAGTTTGGGCTTCCTTTAAACTAACAGGGAGAAATAGATCCTTTAAAATGCATTTCATCTGGCCTGGTTTTATATCTGCTTTAGGATGAGACTAATCCCACATTAATGGCATCTCTTTTTCTAGCCTGAATGTGAGAAGAGCCTAGCTCAGATGTCTGCAAGATAGACATCTGCATTTGGTCACATAAATCCCACCCGTAGAGCCGCTGCACTAATGTGACGAACCAAGCTGAATGGCTTCAATTAATAACAACAATAATAGTATAGACTCTATAGCCTAAATATAGAGAATAATTTCAGATTTATTTTTTTTTTCTGATGTTGGCCAGGCCTTTCCTTGGTGTTGGTGGGATTATTTTTGATTCAGTGGGGCTCTTGGTGAGTGGTTGGGTGCAATGGTCAGGAGCAGTGGTGGTACTCCCTTTAGGCAAGCTAAACTACCATACTCTTCCTGCAGGTCCAGCCTCATAGAAAGAGAATTTTCCAAGGTGTGATTTTGGCTTTTTTTTTTGTCTTTGAAATGCTATTTGAAACCCAATACCTCTGTTGAAGATATCCTTTGTAAAAGCACTATGGCTGCAACTTTCTGGAACTACTCATGACCCCCAAACTTACTCTTTATTAGTGTTTCTCATTCAGCTAAAGCTGAAGCAAACAAATGAAACTAATTACTCTTGAAGTTGGGTATTGCCTTCTTGAGCTTTATGAGCCTATTTTTCTGAAATTAGAAATTGCCTAACTATGTGGAATGTTTCCAGCAAAACTGCCTCTCGCAGCCACAATTTTTACAGTCACATAAGTGCTTTGTAGGCTACCTTGGAGTAGGCAGCAGTGACATCCAGTGGCCAGCGACCTGATCACAGGTCTTGTCCCACACCCCCTCTCACCTGGGACATCCCTCCCTTGGCTAATGTTGTCTGGGCCCATAGTTGTTTGATACACTTATTCCTCTCTCGTGGTATGTGGGAGGTTTTGTTTGGTTTTGGGGGTGGGTGGTTGTTTTTTCTCTTTTTTAACCCTAAAATCCTCAGGGTAGACCTTCTCTGAAACTCCAACAAGAACTATAGAAATCAACCAATGATAATAAATTTTAGATTGTTGGCTTCAATGTGAAGTGTTTTAATATGTCTGTCTGTAGACATAGAGATCTAAATAGGGATTGAAGAACAAGGTGTAGGTATCAATGTTGGAAAAGTTTGGCCTTCTTTGGATTCTCTACAGACCATAGAGTACAAGAAGCCTGTGGGAAATGGAGCATGGCAGGAGAGACACTGCATATATTTAATAATAACTTGTTTTCAAGAAAATGGATCTGATCCCAAGTGACTGAGTTGACTGCAGACTAAGACTGAAGACTGTTGGTTTTTACTCTTAAGAGTAAACCTTCTCAGGAGTAGATCCATTGTTATCCATTTTGAATTGCAGGAAAACCTGCTGCAATTGGTGGTATACATTCAGACAACTTGTACCTCCTTGGTGCTTATGGTCCATGAGCCTTTCTAGCAGAGGGACAGATGGTCCACCTTAATTTTAAATAGTTACCCCTTTCAGTTATGTCAGCTACTTAAATTTATTTACAGACAGTCAATTCATATTGATCATAACTCGACCTTACAGTGACCTTGAGCAAAGGTACTCTGTGACTGCTATAGATATTGTGATCAATACTGGAGAGCAATTGACTATACCTAGTTACTGATAAATGAAGGGTTTTTTTTAAAAAAAAAAATAAAAAGGTACACTATTTTCAGAAACAAAGATAACTGCTCATATAGTTAACTGTTTGCAGAGGTTTAATATTGATACATGAAGTTATAATGACATCCTTGGGCATTCTGAAATGGTAGAAAACAATAGGGTGCAGAGTCATTGTAGCACATTAAGGAGAAAGAATCATTAGTTCCCAACTTCAAATAAGAAATTTCATGATATTTATGACAACAGCACTGAGAACAAATACACTTACTTAGCAGTACTCATCAGAGAAGGCATGTATCAAACTGTGCCTCTTTTCTTTATGTGTGAGCCAGGTCTAGTGAAATAAAACACTATATTACTGTGCATGGAACAAAGCCTTTAGTACCTCTTATTTTACTTTAGTACCACTCTCCTTCGCACATTTGTGCCCGAATTAAATTGCACATCCCCAGGTATAACCAACTGTAATCAGGAGGAAGAGATCACTTTGGTCTCGGCACATCTGCTCCACGTTGATAGGCCTCCCCACGCTGCCTGGAGTTGAAAGGGAAGGTGGGAGGGCTCTTTTCCCCTGCGCTGTGTACTGACAGCTGGGATGCAAGCAAATGAAAGTCCACTGGCAATATAGATGCAGGGGAGGGTGGCTTCTTCCCTAAATCCACTGCTTTCAGTGTAGGGATTGAAGCGTGTGTCTGGGGTGGAGGTGGGATGCTCCATGGACATGGGAACAGCAAATCTCATCCCTACCAGCAGCCCTGAGCTTGCTTTCCATCCATGCTGCTTGTAGTACAACCTGGGTCTGACATTTTACACGTACATGCCAGGGGTTTTTGGTTTTCCTTTGGTTTTTTTTCTTTTTTTTTGAGAAGTAGATTTTTACATCTGACGTTCTTTACAAAAGAAATTAATTAAATGGCAGGATGATTAAAGCTACACAAATCAGAAACAGGAGGAGGAACGTTTTGCAGGCGCAGACCTCCCATAGATCTCCCTGCGCTCTTCAGTGCTTTCCCCAGGCACTTGAATTTCTCTCCCCATCCCCAAAGTTAATCTCCTGATCATGTTTCTTCAGCCCCATACAGTAAGTGTGCTTTTTCTTTTTTTTTTTTTTTTTCTATGCTTGCCTGGGTTTTTTTTGTAGAGATGGTGTCCTTCTCCAGGCTACCTCTACATCTTATGCTTCAGTCAAGCCATTTATTAATAAACTTGTGTTTTCAGTGAGTTGGTACATCAATAAAGTACAGAGTGGTTCAGTTAGTCAGCATTCTGGGAAATCCTTTGCTGTATTGAAGAACTGTAAATCTCCATTATTGCTTCCCATAGCACAAATAAAGAATAGCCTCTTACCTTTGCAGCATTCTATTTGTTAATTTTTAAGGGTGAATGCGTGTATATTGCCTAGCAAAGAGGACCAGTTTGTGCATAGCCCAGATACCAGGCATTTATTGGCTTTGGGGTTGGGTTTTTCTTTTAGTATAGCTTCAGCTACTACCTGGAAATTCAGCAGCAGTGAAGGGAAGCCAGGGAGAGTGCAGCAGGAAAAAATATTGAAACATTTGGATGAAAATAATCATTGAGACTTTAGGATTTTTTTCCAAATTGAACCTAAACTGGAGGCTTCGGCGATGAGTCCATGACTGATTGAAGAGGTATGTGACCTGTTACTACATGGCAGCACATCCCATCACGTTGCAATTGCCTGCCTGGAGTCATGAAGGGTGTATTACATCCTTTTGTTATCAAACTGTGTCATGTTGCATCTCAGTCAGAAGCAGCCGGATGGAGACGTGGCTGACACGTTGCCTGTAACAGATGCAATGAGACACAGCCTCCAAAGCACATACCTGCTTTTAGTCAAGGCTCAATTTGCTCAGAGTGTATTTTGACATATCTACAGAGGGTCTGAAGTCACAGGTAATCCCTTCTGTGGTTGCCAGCCTTCACTCAAGGCACAGGTCTTGCTGTTGGACTAGGAAGAAATGCAGGCTTGAAATTACCTTTGCTTGTTTTGGTGTCATCAAATAGGTAGGAAAACATGCTTGGTCCAGTTAATGCAATAAATTAATGAGAACTGGGACCATTAGGCACTCTGGGAATTGTATGGGGTTTTTTTAAACCCTAATTTCTAAAATTTGAAGAATGAAAAAAGCTTCTTGTTGCTCTTTAAAAAAACTTATATAAAATTGAAGAAACTCTGATAAAAGTACTAAGAGTGGGCTTCTGAACTACTGGAAAAATTGAGATGTATTAAGATGGTGATATAATAAAAGCAATAACATTTTCTCATATTAATTAATCTTGAATTAAAGCAAATTTTTTTTTACATGAATGCATATGACATTCTTGGCATGCCAAATTAATTCTTTATGATCAGAGCCGCTGCAATCAATACTAAATGAACTCATAATGATAAGATACTTAAAATAAAGTGTTACCACAACAAGAACAACAAAAGGCCAGCATCAAAACAGCAGCCTACCAAGAAAACATTGCCCAGCAAGATGGTGCTAGCTAATGGTGCTCAATGGTAATACTTTTTTTTATACATTATTTTGTTTGACCTCTTCCCCTCCCAGTTCTTCTTGTTGGAATATTCTGTACGTGATACAATGAACTTCATCGATTTCCTAATATTGATGGACAGTATTGTCCCATGTTGTCATTGGAATGGTTCCTCATAGGTTTTTATCCCTTGGGGATCAGGAGTCAGTTATTCAAAGAAAGCCTTATATCAGATCCTGTTTAATAATAAAAAACCCTTTTAACAGCTGTGGGACTTCATTGTGTAAGAGATTTCAAATGTCATGAGAAAAACAAAAGTACCAGTGAGCAGCACAGGGAGAGGCATGTGTTGTATATTGAAAACAATTTCTTCTTTGGGGAATGGTTTGTACACAGATGAAGATGCTGGTGAAACATTTGATTTTTTCATTTGTATGGTTATTTTCCTTAGCCATGTTGCTGGACGTCTGGATGAGGCTCTCACCAGAGCTCAGAATAGGAAGTCTGTCCTGCTTGGCTTCACAGCACTTCCCTCCCCAAACCTCTGCAACATGAAAGGGTGAAAGGAGAGGATTGAAACACAAGAGGGAAGGAGGGTGTAGAGGAATGAAGGGTAGGACGGTGGTGGACAAGTGCACAGTGTGGATCAGTGGTGATGCCAGAGTTTGGGTGCATCCAGCACAAAGGGGTGGCTGATGGCTGGGGATGGGGGCCAGTGAGACACCAGGGTGATGCTACCAAGGAGAATGGCAGAAAGTAGGAAGGGAAGAAGGACAAAATGAGGAAAGGCAGATGGGGAAGACCTAAGGGGGTAATAACAGAAGTTGGTGAGTGATAGGGAAAAATAAAGTTTTATAGGACATACTGATTTCAACTTTTCTTTTGGTGGTGGTTTGGATTTTTTTTTAATTTTTTTTTTTTTTTTTTTCTTTCTGTGTGCTAATGTTTTAACTGAGTAGTTCCTTAACAATCTTCTGGAGAACAAAAGTTGGAAGCAAAAAATGCAAGTTAACCTAGTAGATACAGCTACCCAGTAGCACAGGTACCCCTGTACTTTGGTAGTTTCTGCTTCAATATTTGTTTTGCTATGGGTGTACTTATCAGGAGAGGAAAAAATACCTTCAAAGAAGAGTCTGTACTGGAAGGCTTCTCCAGAAGGTAGCAAAGTAGAAGGTACCTGGAGCATTGGGTTGGGGCTCCTGGGCTGTCATTCAGCCCCTGAAGTAAAAGGAATTACCTGTGCTATACTGGTAGAACTGACAGCTAAATCTGCCCTAATCTGCCTTAATTATACTCTTCAGTACAGGGTCTTTCTGGTGATTTGAGGGCGGGAGGTTGAGCAGGGAATAAAAGTCAACTGCTTTCCCTTCTAGTTAGAGTAGGGGAGAATTAGCTGGATGACATTAGGAGAGTTTCTAAATATCTTTCCTGCCAATATTTGATTAGGGACTTTAATTTCATTAGACAAACTGATTTTTTCATTAGCCAAACTGATTTTTTCATGCATTGCTCTCTCCTTTTAATGTGTAAATTACATGGGATTTGACTCTCATTACAACATGGATATGGGTGCTGCCTTCAAACGGACACCGGCGCCAGCACCGGGTGTGCTGAGAAGAGTTGCTTTGGGTTTTGCTCTGGGAGATGATTTCTGTAAACACCCAGTTACACTGCATGAGTTGGTGACACAGGTGCCCATAGTCCAGCATCCTTTTGCACGCTCTTTCCTGGGAGAGTAAATTCCAGTAGTTGCCCTGGGTCTCCTGGTTGTGATGTCCACCCAAGTAGAACTGTATCACATGAAGCATTGTTGAGGTGAAATTGTGGGATTGGTACATGTTCAAGAAGTATACTGCCTACCTTGTTTTGTAGCTGGCACAATTACAAGGTAGCCTTTCAATTTCTGAATCAAGAATGCCATGATTCATTATCTTTTAGTCATGTTAGTCTGGGATCCTTTACATCTCAAGCCATGTGTGCGTTGATTTTGCATGGATGTTGTCACTCATCCTACTGAGGATGAAGGACACAGCTTTGTATTACTTTTACTGAGCAAATGAAGTATCCAAACAATAATATGGAAAGGTATTTAAAAATGTATTTTTCTGGGCTCATCTGGAGTAAAATGGAGCTGAAAAAGAGAAGCAAGATTAAGCTTCCAAGTACTTTTGTAATTATGAATTAGTTGATTCAGCTACAGTCCTAAAGTCTGCTGCAATCCATACAATGAGTGCATAAAGTTAGCAACTACCTGGTGCTGCATGTGCCCCATAAAGCACTGGGGCATGGACGTGTGTTGATATTACACCTATGAGATAAAAGTAAAATGAAATTCGAAACACTCCAGTTCCAAAGTCACGTCAGTTGAGGCTGAGATTACATTAAAACTCATACCTGAAGCTGAATCAGTACTTGTTTTACTGGCTTCTTAGAAAACACAGGTGCTGAAGGAAGTGAGCCCCGTTGTTATGGCCAGATACAACTCTCTGCTTGGAGTGGAAAAAAAAATAGAACTGAAAAAGAGTGTTTGTTGTTTTCTCATAGCTTTTTAAAAAGGAAAACATGAGCTTTTTTTTTATTATTCAGGCAGTTATGGGAACACCCATCATTTTTATAGGCTTGTGTTTTGGTAAATAAACGTGTTGACAGGATTTCTGTAATTATTTTCATTTTTTTTTTTTTAAAAAGATTATTTTGTATAATATTGAATAGATCTGTTCTGAAGTATAATCAACTTTGACATTTCAAATGTTTTTAAAATTTCAGACCAGTTGATAATGGGTAAGACTGAACTGAAGATCTCAGCAGGAGTCTGGGTGATGCAGTCCATTGGAGGAGCCAAGGAAAAGCAATGCCTTCTGCTTATTGAAGTGATCAACAGTTCAGTGTTAATAGGGTGCAATATTGCATGGTTTAGCCAGATTGTAACGTTCTGTTTGTCAGAATTGTTAAAAGTTGAATTCTGGATTTGGTTCTTTTGGTGCACAGAAAAAAAAAATAATCCATGTATGGCAATACTTCAGTTTAAAGTTTCCAAGTGCTTATGAGTTCTCAGGAAAGTCAAGTCAATTTTGTACTATAAGAAATGAGCAAAATTTCTTTATCAAAAGCCATTTTCCTGCAAAGTGTCCTTTACATTTTTGCAGAACTGCTACGTCAGACAAATGAAGTATTTTCTCTCATATTATATAGTAGGTATGGGTTTATTTATACTAAATATAACATCATTATATAATAAGTTTTCTTGGAGTGCTTGGTACTGTACAAACCACAAAAATTTTTGCTCCAGTGACCTTGTAATATAAAACTGAGGGAGCAATCACATTGCATTATGTGCCAGTGTGGTGAAATTAGTTTTGCACTGCCTAGGCAAAAGGATCTCCCTTGTCATCCAAATTATAGGACTGGGGCCAATATGTATGTGCTCTGCCTGTTTGTTTATGCCATATGAATGGTAATACTAGGAAATATTTTAAAGAGTTGATGTCCCTTTTCCCTCAGCATTTGTGGGTTTTGTTGTGGGTTTTTTTAATATTTCTCTCTAGAGTCAAATGTGTCCATTCAACGGAGTTGAAATGAGTTATGTTAATCTTCCAACATAAATATGAAACACTTTCAGTTGTTTTGCCATCATTAGTTGTCTGGCTAAAAAGCAGAGATCAGTTTATAGGCAGGTTTCTCATAATATAGAAAGTGTTTATTGGGGTGAAGTACATGGGGAAAAAAAAACATGGATGTTTGGACAAGTGCCCCCATGGCAGTGGATTTGGAATGAGATGATCTTTAAGTTTTCCTCCAACTCAAACCATTCTATGATAAGTATTAAGGATGAGCTTTAAACTTGTGGAATTTCTTGTTCATCATCTTTTTCTTTAAATACAGTCTAATTTCCAATTTACATATTTCAAAGCAACTGAAGGAGGGAAATTTTCTGGTAGTGGTGGGTGAGCCTATTAAAATTCATCATGATTCTCATTACCCAGAGGAGTAAACAAGAATCAGTTTTATTTACTGAAGAAGTTGGCCAAGTTGCAGGTTCATGTAGGGCAGAGTGAACTCTTGTAGAGTTAACCCAAGAAGTGCAAGATACACAAAATCAGTATGACTTCTTTCAGCTGGAGCCTGGGAGGGGTGTGTGGGACAACACAGAGGATTAAATAGGTTTTACCTTCAACACATCAATAGAAGGACCTCAAAAGGTGCTTGGTTGTGTTTTCTTAGCAAATAGTTGGTCATTTATTTAATAAAATACCCATTCAGTGGGGCAGGAAGCTGTTGGAAAGACTAGACTGGCCAGGATGACCATGAAGGCACCTAGACTGACCCATATTACCCCCTCCAAATGCTATTTTCCTGCTCGCCTGCTGGCTGAGAGATGATGTTGGGCATGATGGAAGTGTGGACAGGCCCCACTTAACTTCCCTGAGGCTGGCATTAGGTTTCCTTGAGCCCAAGGGATTAAGCCCTACAGGCTCCCTCCTCCTGTTTGAAGCATCTGATACCAATATTGATGTTTTTGGTAAAGTGAGGGCTCTCAAACACATGTACCACACCAGGCTCCGTGGAGTCTATGCTCAGAGATGTATGGGCAGGGATGGAGGGCAGCCAAGAACGGCTTCTGCTCGGGAGGGCGAGTGCTGTGCTAGGGAATGGCTTAGATTGTGTTCAGGGCCTTCCTGTAGCTAATATTTGTTACGTTTCCACAGAACAGAAAAGCAGGCTTGCCTTTCAGGCTAGCTTGGGCTTCTTTTAACCTCAGATCATCTGGGTTTCATAGGTACTGGTCATACTTAAATATTCTTTTTCTCACGTGTTCCCTTTCAGCTAGGGCTGAGGCAGATTTTTATTTTTCAACATTTGGAGTTTGTTTTCATAAAGTTCCTCCAATCAAGACAGTATCCAAGCCATCTCGGTTCCTAGCCCTACATCCAGTATTACTACATTAGCTCTTAATAAAGAACTCATGCAAAAACCAGATTCCCTTCACACTAACTACAGAAACATGTTATGGGAATGTGACCATGGAGCTGTGTGGAAAATGGTATTACTTGCAGAAGATTTGTTGTCACATAACAGGCTGCTCATCTGCTGATGACTATCTTATGTTTATTGTGCATCTTCCTGTGTGAGGTGTCTGTGATACTTTCAAAATAGTTTAAAATCTCTACAGTAAAAAATAATAAAAAGAATAATTAAAGAAAAAAGAAAAAAACAAATCCTGAAATGCCTCTGCTAAGATCGAGCTAAATCCAAATGAAAAGCAAATTTATACATATGCTGTATATTAGGCTTAACCAGGGGAACGCCCCTTTCCTTTGGCTTTTGGAAAAGAGTCCCACATTGTCACATGTAAAGGGACATTTCAGCACTGATTTTCATTTTCACGAGATTAAAAGTGAAACATGTAACCACAAAGCTGGTTTATGTCATCCCCTGTTGGAGCCAGCAGTAATGCCAAAAATTAGATATTTGATAGGTTTGTGAGAGAAACAGATGCAGGAGGGATGCCATTCCCACAATTTTAAACTCCTTCTTATCTTTAAGCTAGAAAGAACTTTCCAGATGAAGAAAATCTATCTTATTGGCTTTAGAAAATAGAGGAAGAAAGTTGCCAAAAAAAAAAAAGGAAGAAAATAATATGAAGGGAAGTTAATTTGAAACTAATGTCAGTCTTGGGAAATTGGAAGCCATAATTGAGGGAGACTCTGTGTGTATATATGTTCATACATGTGTGCACATGCACAAAATAAATAGGCTGAGATGGGGCTTTTCCCTTCCTTTTTGATCTGCTTAATGCAGCCTGAGTTCTTGTTTTGCCTTTTTTTTTTTTTTTTAATACTTTTGGGGTGCAGAGAGATGGGGGGTGATAAAATATAAGGGGAGAATCTCTCCCAAACATACACCAGATAAACTGAGCAAAAGCTAAAGCATCCAAAAAGTATTCTTTCAGCTTTTTTGTTTTGGAAGCAGTTTGTATGTCCCTGTTCTTTTTATTTCATTCTGCCAGCTGTCTGCTAAACAAATCTAGCCAGGTGGGGCTTACAACCCATGACTAAAAAACCTACTAGTGCAGCTGTCCAGCTTGCCTGGAGGAAGAATTCTAACAAATGGCAGGAATGAAAAGATTGGTTTTGTTTTCAAGAAAGTAGCTATGGTACCTTCCTTGCTTCATTTTTTGTTGTTGTTGTTTTTTTTGTTGTTGTTTTTCTGCTTGCTTCAGTTAACTCATGGCCTCCTAAGGTTTTACAGAGCAATGGAAAATCCACTTCCATAGCTTATTATTGAATGTGCTTTTTGGTATTGCTTGAGTTTCTTTTTTCTTTTATTTTTCCCCCTTTTTTATTTTTTCTTTTTCCCTCTGTGATGATTTTATTCTGTGTTAGACACAGAGGGCAGCTTGGCTGCTTGGAGTGTTACTAAATGTAAAATAATCTGACACTTTCCCTGCAAATTGCTAGTAAACCGTATAGTAGCTTAGCTGGATTTTTAAGTATTCAGGACTTGAATCTCTAACAAGTGAAGGGTGGTGGTTGGTATTGTTTATCCACAAGCTGGGGACAGAACAGGCTTCTTTGCACTGCTTCATCAATCGACCTCAACTGTGATTTTTCTAGTCAGCAAATGAGTGCTTCATTTTCTGTGTCTGTGTTGAGCTAAACAAGAGCTGTACTAAAAATTACCAAACTGCCATCTGATCTGTAGTCCCAGCAGCAGAAGATTAGCATGTGAGCCACTGACCCACCTTTTCTCACTTCTTCCAGAAAAAGGAACGTGTGAAAGGTGTTTGTCACCAACTTCCACTCAGGGTATTCAGTCAAAAAACCTCCCTCTGCTTTTTGTTAGATAATAGCACACACACACACAAAAGGCTTTTGGTCCTGTCCTGCCTCCTTTGAAGCTGGTGACATCTTGTTCTGTTGACATCTTTGATGCAGGTCCACATTGATAGAGACTGACTGATGGAGTGATTTGCTCAGTTGGGAGTTGAGGGCTTTTTGGCACTTTTCAGGTATCACTCTGGGCCTTACAGGTTCCAACTTGGAAGGTGCACATGGCATTAATGCCTCTCAGAGTGAGGGTGGTGCCTCAGTAAGGCTGCCATATAGGCTGTGGGTTTGGTCCAGAGCTGGTAAGCTGCTTATGCTCATGTAGGTGTGTGAACAGTGCCACTGAGGTCAATGGAGCTACTGTTTTGACCAATGATTGCTGGTCTCATGTTAGGCAAGCATGGAATATTTTGGTTTGGAAGGGACCTTTTAAAGATTATCTAATCCAGTCACCCTATAGTGAATAGGGTCATCTTCAACTAGATCAGGTTGCTCTCACATGAGAATAGGACTTCTTTTTGATGGACACTCTATAGACAAGTGACTAAGGTCTTTAAATAAAGCATGTCCTTAATTGGTAAACTATAAACTTAATAAATTCTTGTAGACCCAATTTCAACAACTTATCTGCCTCCTTGCTAGACCCAACAGATCTGCAGCCCAGAACTGATAAACAAGATGTGGAGGCACCTGCACACACAAGGTCCTACTGGAGTTCCCAAGACATGTAGGTGCCAGATCCAAATGTACTCGCCTTGTTGCATGATTGGAGCTTTGCTTTGGGAAGCAGCAAGACACACATAATGCACATTCAGTGCTTGCCATTTATCTCTCTCTGTTGCCATTATCTTCACAAGAAAAAGTGGATGCAATGGTTGTTTCCATGCCTCTCTGTAACGCGCGCTCTTCTCCGCACCCACCTTAGCCAATGAGTTTGGATGACATCCCATTTCCAGTTGATTTGGGAGACTGAGACCTCCTCCTGTCTCCACAGAGGTGATGCAGGGAGCAACGTGCACTGCCTGGGCTGCACAAGTCAAGGTGGCATCCAGCACGGGCAGGCAAAGCCAGGCTGCTGTTGCAGGCGCCATTCGTTCCTTTTGTTGTATAACAAGGCATGAGTGATATTGGTTGGGGTGCTCACAAGCCAAGAGAAAAAGAAGGCCAATTTTTCATGAGGAAATTGAAGTGCTGATGCAGAACTAACCCTCACGGTTTGTTGTTATTTAATGAAGAAGCAGCGAGTGGGAGATTTTGGCAAAACTTGGTGTGTAAGCATAACAATTGTAATGACATTATTTAACACACAATGGAGTAACAAAGTAAGAGCACAAAGGCTCTTAAATGCTACAATTAAGAACTGTGCTAAGATTCTTGGATAACAACTGAAAGAAAAAAATGTGGCTATGTTATTCTCAACCCCAATATAGAAATATATTACCCCTTTATTCCATTTTTCCAGACCTATAGTAGAATCCCAGAGTGGCTCCAGCAAGATCACAGGAATTAGCTCCTTTTGCTGATATTCTGCATTAGAGTCTGTAGACATCATTATCAACTTGAGCTTTTAGCCTATTTTTCTTTATTCTTAGGCAATGGCCAATGTATATATTCAATTAAAATACTTATGTTCACTTCCCATCCCATTTATTTCTTGAGAGCAATGTGAGATTCTGAAGGCCTGTGCAATGGCTTTATATATATATGAAATAGCAGAATAATATTAGGAAAACTGAGATTTGAGAGTAGTTTACCAAAAAATTATTTTACCTAGTGTTATGACAACTTCTTAAAGGACTTTCTGGACTTGCAATATTTTTACAAGAAGTTCTGTTTTAAAAAAAGAGAAAGGGGTGGAGGGATCAAAAATACTGTATTGTAGCTTTCCTTTAATTTTCCATACATTTTCACATACGATTCTAAACGCTCTGCAAAGCATACAAATACTGTTAAGCTGGATGAGCCCAAACCAGCTTGGCTCTGGGAGAAGAGAGGTGTGCCTTCCTTATATTAAACCCATCACCAGGTCATTCCCTGACTGGCATGAGAGCAGCACTTTGCCTCTGCTGACCATGGCTAGGGAATGTGAGACCCTAGACAGCTCCAAAACACTACGTTGGATTTTACCAGTCTAGTCAGTAAGCCATGGTGCTAAGGGTGTAATTGTAATATTATAACCATCTGCTGTCAAAAGCTGTTATCCCAGTGACACGTGGACACCACTCACCCTCCTCATCATGGCAGCAGTGTGTCATCACAATAATCTGGATGACTAACAGGAGATGGAGCACAAGGGGGGCATGGCAAAAATGCAAGGAACACAAAAAAGTCTCTTAAATTGTGGAGACCTTCACTTCTGTGCTGTTTGCTGCTGAGCACAGAAAGGGTTTCCATTATAGACTCCATATAATTGAGGCTGGCAGAGCTGTTCCAAGGCTGTAAGCTCCCTGGGCTGCCTGAGACTGGTAACAATTGACCAGCTCTCATGGTTTTAATGTGATATTCACCTTATTTGGTGACTGAAGGTTTCTCATGGTCACCACTATCAATTTTTTTTTTTTTTTTTAGATTTTCCATTTATATGCAGTGCTTATGATGTCTGTCTTTTTTTTTTTTTAATTATTCTTCAAATAGGACTGAAATTTGAATCTGATTCTTGTGGAGGTGTCCTCCACCTGTCCTTTTTTCACATTATTTGCGATGTGATGGAAGTAAGAATACTTCCAGGAAAGAAGGCTATTCCAGTTGCTAAGGGGTAGGACAGAAATCAGGCAAATAAATATGGAATGTAGAAGTGAAACCAAGTTTGACAAAGAAGTCTGAAGACAAAAAATGTGGTGGAACTGGAGGTAAATAATATCCTGTTGACTATGAGCAATAGGAGAGGATAAAGTCATCCAAGACACTGAATGAGAGTGAGAGGACAGGAATTGAATATAATTAATAGGAAACTGTGGTGATGAGGTGGCCCTATGGCTGTGGGACAGAAAAGGGGATCTGCAACAGAAGGCCAGTGGGAATGGTAAATGGTAGTTCACAGCGTCCTATGGGACAGCAGAAAGTAAACAGGCTTGCAACACTAGCCAATAGGGATGAATTTCAGGCTTGAAATGAAAATGCACAGATCTGATTTATTAAAAGCTAGCAACTCATGCTTTTTCAAGTCATATATGATTTCATTTTCTAGAGGAGGGAAGAGGTTTAAAGGCTAAAATAGTTTCAAACGCTGAATCAATCAATAAATATGGATGCTTCAAATACTGGTAATATCTTAACATCTGAGAATTTCTCCATCTGAAGAGCTTTTGACTTTAAGCTGGTAAATAACATGGATTCCATCCACTCCGACCACTTCCTGTGGGGATAATCTGGAGGTCAATAAAGAGATAAAGTTAGATTCTACTTGGTTCCTTATTATGCAGAATTAAAGATTAAGCTGGACTTAATATTTGATGAGGCCAGGAGTAAGCAAGGCCACAGACAAGCAATGTCCTTCCTATATTACAGGAGTACAACACTTACTAAGAGACAAAATGGGGCAAGGAGGACCTTTATTGTTTTCTCCTCACCCACCTTCTCTCTGTTGCTACCAGTATCAAATTTGTTGTAGCCTATGTGAGCTTTTACAATTCTTCCCTGTTTGTCTTGTTTGTGACTGGGAGAAATACTGAGAAAGAAGCCCTGAAATGAGGAAAGAACTGACAAGCCTTGTGAATACCACCAGTCCTATCATACTATGTGATGTGATGACTGAGATGCCTGGGTTTGCTGTGCTGGATTTTTTTTATATTCATATTGAACATTAAAAAGTAAGGAAATAATTTACCTTCTATGGATAGCAAACGGGAAGAAGAGTGGTGGCTAATCCTATTTTGGACTGAGATGACCATTGGAGCAGTAGTGACAGCAATGAAATAACCTAGTCTGCTGAATAAGTCACTGCCAGCTATGAATTTATGCAGGGCTAGGAGAGACCAACGAGGCCAAAGAGCTGGGGTGTACCAAACCCATCCAGAAGGAGAGGGACCTTTCAAGGTGGGGCAAGAAGAGTATGTGAAGTGAGTTGGAACTAGATCATCTTCAAGGTTTCATGGAACCCAATACAGTCTATGATTGTTGGGTGAGCTACTGGGGTTGAAGAAGTAGGAGGACACCATGCAGACAGCAAATATACTGGGTCATCCGAAGTCATTTGAGCTGAGGAAGTTAAAATTTCCAGAACTATTAAAAGGAAAAGGATACAAAGTTCAGAAGAGACAAAGAAAGGGGAGAAGTCTGTAGAAAGGACCTGGAATGAGACACAGAGGGTAGGAAGAAAGGGGAGTGATGAAAAGCTAAAAAGAAGAAAGAACAAGGAAGAGTCTCAGAAAGGTGTTAGATGTGGGGAAAGGTATCAAAGAAGTGAAAAATTTAGTAGATGAAGTTGTAGGAAAATGACAATATCAGATGGGGAAAGAAATCTCGTGACTAAAACATTAGGCTTAGATTCATTTAACCCTGTTAAATGAGGTATTAAATGGTTGTAACATAGCATACATTGAAGTGATTGCATTTGTCATGCCTGCTCAGAAATTCTTTCTTGCCAAAACTGATTCCAGCCTTTTTTTTTTTATCTTTTTTCCCAGTTCTACTGAATTCCCTGGAAAAAAGAGGTATTGTTATCTCTGATTAGGGAAGAGGCTATTCCTGTAGTCCTCACAGCACTTATCTGCTTTGACATTTCCATGATGAATAAGTTGTCCCTTTGACAGTTCTTATCAGTTGAGGCTACTTTTGATGGCCACTTTGAAACTCCAGCTATGGAGCATCAAGCTGTTGCCCAAGGCAAGGTGCTGTGAGTAGGCAAAATCTGAGATGTTGCATTCAGGTCTTCACTTTCCTAAAGGTGACACTTCACGGTGATGATTATGGGCTTTAAAAGGGGAATATTTCTGAAAACTAGTTATTTTAGAGATATTCTGTCATGTCAGCTAACCTTAGCAAAGAGCAGTCTGCTGTCTTCAGGACAGCTTGAAAGGCTCTCTCATGAGTAGTCAGAATTTGTATTCCTTGTCAAACACCAGAGCTGACACCTCCAAGGCATGCAGGGAAGATATATTTAATCATCTTCCTTTTCATTTGATCTTTGGTGCTTTTTAGGTATTTATAATCCTGAAACATTCACTTGAGAAGCTCTGACAGGTCTGGAACAAAATTAAGCACTTCTGCCTCCAATTCTCCTTCTAACAAACACCTGTTAAAGGAAAATAAATCTAGCTATATGCCAATGTTCTGCATGTGTTTCTCATGTTCAGTTTCAGGTAATCCAAGTAGATGCTTTCTTCCACCTGCTTCCAGACCTCATCTTTCTGTATTTGAACATTTCACACATTTCCCATTCTAGAATCATCTCCTCCCTCCTCCTCTCCCATAAAAAATGAAAGGAAGAAACTATTGAGTACAACTGAAATATGAAGAAAGAAAACTGCTTCCATTCTCTCGTTGAAATACTTCCCATTTCCTGAAGGCTCTCTAGATTTCCTTTGGCATACAGGCTTTCAGGATCTCTTTTCCATTCAGTGTATTAACTTTGGGGCTTTTTTTTTGCATGTTATCATTATTTTTACCAGCATGTACAACACACATTTCCTACTTTATGCAGGCAGTAAATCTGAATGCAGAAATTATACACTCAGACAAATTAAGAGAAATAAACCCTAGCAGGTCCTGAACCAGGCAGTAACCATTCCCACATATCGTCTATTATAGCCCTGTGTACCCACAGCACATTTCCACATCACACAGGTGGAAGTGTGAAGCTGAAGCTCGTTTAACAGTATGAATTTTCCCAATGTATCACAATTACAGGAACACCTGTGCTTCATAACTTTCTGCTGATCCACTGTGAAAATTCACAGTGTGTTTAGTAAGCGAACCATCAGTACGCTTTGTCTCCTACAGTGTGTGGTTTGGGGATGGCTGGTTTAGTTCCTCCTTTTTTTAAAAAAAAAAGAATCAACAAAATCCAACAGAAGATTTAGCTGATGGTTGTGTTGTGGGCTGTGCTCACTCTTCCACCAGGGCAGAGCTTTGGCATGGAAAGTCTTCAGCCTGCCCTCACCAACGCTTGGCAGACCCCAGTTTGGGAAGTGCGATTATCTTTCTTTTTGGACTTCATTTCGTTGGCTGAGTCAGATACTGGGACCAGTGTGAGTTCATCACTCACTGCTTCCTTGAATGTGTGTCAAACTCACCTCGTGTAAGTCAGGCACCTTTAACAGACGCTCTGCTAGACTGTCCTGCAGAGCTGCCCCAGCCCTGTGCCAAGGGATCATCTTGGCCCATTCTTGGCATGGTTAGTGCCTGCTCTCTCTGTTTAGCTTGGCTAGTTTCTACCAGCCTATCAAACTTTCCTGTCTTGATTGGAAAAATTAACAAATGACAGAGTGAGACGAGGCTATAAAATAGCTTGAGTAGAAAGGGGAGTATTTTACATCAATCTCTACCCAATGTAATCCCAGCTGTTGTCCTCATTTCTATTTTATTCTCTTCTATAGAAGCTTGTACTTTGGTTTTTGTGTAGCACTGTTGCCCCAAAGGGAGCCTGAGGCCTGGGAGGTAGGTTTCCACCAAGACCACGACCCAGCACTGGAGGGAGGTGCCTTTGGTGATGCAGAGATGTTGCTGAATGGTTTGAAGTGCTGTGATGACATGCAGGCAAAGAGATGATAACATGCAGGCAATTGCAGTTATAAATGAGGGTGGAAGCTGGCTATGTTTAGTTAAAATTGTAAATAGAGGAGGTGGAGGTAAAAAAACCTCTGCTCACTGCTTTGAGTTTAGAAGAAGAAAGGACTTTGTGGTCCCATTTATGTGATCACCAGGGCAGTGTGGCCCAAGGTCCTTGTCCTTCAGTTACCACACCAAGGGATTAGCTGAAAGTCTGTCTCCAGTCTCACTACACATTCAGGCTTCCCATTCATGGAAAACAGATTCTCTGGAGAAGGGAGAAAATAAATTCATACCTGGTTCTTGTCCCACAGTGGAGTTAGGATGGGTCTAGGAGCCTGACCTCTTAGACATGTTCCCAAACCACGCAGTTTAAAGATAATCTAGGTTAATCTCATCAGTAAGAATTAGGCTTTTGTGTCTTCTCTGATGTGCCACTCTTGAAAACAAGTGTTAGGTTTATGCACCACTTGAAAGTTTGTGGTTTAAGAAAGTTTTTGTTTAAAAAAACCCAAAGCTTTAAGAGTTGTTGTATTTGTATTTCCATGCTCTTTGTGAGTTGTTACTCGTCTTTGTGTTATAACTTCTTGCTGGTTCTTCCAGACAGGAGCCCATCTCTTCATGTAGTCCATTTGTAAATTCCCATGAAACACAGGTTCTGATGGGCCAAATTCTCTGCCTTTCCTGCTCCAATCTCATTAAGATTTCTATCATCATCAGGACTGTGGACGCCAAAGTTATTTCCCTCAGTCCTTTCTAGATAGTCCATGTATAGTTCTGTCCTTGAATGAACATGGGGAGGTAGATGGCCCTATTTTTCCTTCTCTGTGAGGTAGAATAATACATATGCTCTGTTACAGGTGTGTAGAGAGGTCTGGAAACGAATATGCTTTGAGGTCCTTGGATTAAATGCTGTATAAGTGAAAAATAGTTGAAAGTCATTTTAATGTCCCAGTGGGTCTGACATTCTTTTCTGCTCCCAGAAAGAGATTTGCTGTCTGCAAATCTCATGTTTCCAGAATTAGATTAGAAGTGTCAGATGTGCATTCTTGGGGCCTTCTGACCCAGATTAACCCTGGAGCACAAAAATTTGATCATGTTGTTGCAGTACCAGAACAAAAATATACCCACCACAATCTACCAATGTATATAGGAGATTCTTATATAGCATAGTGAAGGGGGTGTGTAGAAAGTATCCATAAGATAAAAGCAGAGAGACTGTGTGCTGTAGAGATAGACATTGTGGTCAGAGCCAGGAAAAAGAACTGGAATTCAGGGGAAATTCACTGATCTGAAGATCAGGGAGATTTAAGGGGGAATATTTTTTGTGTGTGTGTGTGAAAAAAGGACCTTTCTGATTAGTGATACAAGATGATAACAGGAAACTCTAGTAAGAAGATGTATTTTATGACATGACTATCCACTTACTAAATTGCTAGAGGAAAACTATGTGGAAATCTAAAAAAGATGAGCAGATATCCCATGTTCTCAGCCATGATAAGGTCTGCTGGGGCTGAAAGTCAAGAAGAAATGTTTGTCCTATTTGTCATCTCTGCCTCGACGAGCTTGAACAGAGAAGCCAAGGCAGTGGTTGAAGGCAGATAGCAAAACCTGAAAGAAATAATTTCTGGTGATATGTTCAAGAGCAAATATAGTAAAAAATATGTCTTATAGGTATACTTGCTGTGTTCTCACCATCTGGAAATAACACACATCTTCACAAGAGAGGTTTGGAGATATGGCTTTTGTTGATTTCCTTCTTAGCAATGGTAGAGTCATTTCTGAGACGGGGGACTTTACTTCTGTAAATATGTTTACAGTGCTATATAATCAAATCTGGATTTCCAGCAATAACTCACTGTTCTAATTTAAGATTTCCATTAAAATCCAGTTTATAAAGTCTTGTAGTTAAAGCTGCATCTTAGCACTCAGTCAGGATGGGGATCAGTTGATTCCAGCAGTGATTTAATTCATGTCAAAGGAAGCTGAACCCAAGTGTGATGTGGAAACTGGCTGCTGCTTGGACTGGTTGCTTGTTCATGAATGCACTCATGTTGCTACATGTACAAAAAAAGAAGGAAAGAAAGCAAAACAGGAGAACACTTAACGTTCCTAAAGTAGTTTCCTCAAATTTCTCTGCAAACAATGTAAAATAACAACCTAATAATTTTGTATCTTAATCATGTTCAGTAAAGAAGTCCTTTAGATAATTGGCACTGCCTCTGTACTAGGCCAAACTTTCTTTTAAGTTACAAATACTCACAAAAGGTTTACATTATAAGGAGCTGCTTTGGAGATGTGCAGATTTAGTTTGTAAGTACAAAGTGAACATGCAAATTGCCTTATCTTGTGGGATTCACAAACAACCATCATTCAGATTGATTTAATACATAGCTTTTTATCTTTAAAAGTGTTAATTAGAAAATAGGGACAGTTCTCTGAACACTTAAGAGTAATAAATAGATCAAAACAGCATCCATGCTTCTGTGATGGAACTTCTGAAGACTTTATAAAGGGATTAATACAATTGTCAAAAAGACCACAGTATACATATTTAATAGTGCTACCAAGCTACAATTACATTTTTAGGACTCTATTTGCTAAGCCTTTAAACACTCATTATAAAAAAATAAAAAAAAAAAAGAGGAAAAAAGGGATTTTCAGAACTTTACCACATAACTTGAGATTGCTACACCAGGAAGCTCTGCTCCAGGTCCAGAGTGACACAGCTCTGTTCAAGATCCCCTGTTTTTCATTTAGCATCAGAAGCTGGTCAACCGTGTGAGAGAAAGACCTTGTATTGTTTGGTCCTCTGCTTTTCCTCCACCACTGCAGTCTGAGCAGGGAGAGGGGAGATGCCCACGGTGCCTACAGGGTGATGCCCAACACCTTTATGTGTGCCCACCATGGGCAACCTGCCTGGCTGCCAGGGCTCCTGGCCCTACTAGTAGATATCCTTAACCAAGTGTAGGAGTAAAAACTCACTCTTTCTAAGACTTGGAGATCTGTGTGTATTTAGTCACATAGTGCTCATGTAACCTTTAATTCTATTAGTGTGTTTGTTCTGTGTGTTTATTTCTATATATCCTTGTAATTGCCCAACAAGATGACACTGAATGAGATCAAAATCATCAGCTATAAGCAGTTGTGAGCTGATATGAAATGGAGGGAAAGGCAACTTGTCAAGTGTATAATAAATAAACCAGATCTCCCATAAAAAGTGAGAGAAACAGGTAAGGTCTGGGAATGTATTCAGGAGGTGAATAGTAGGAAGGGCCAGAAGAATTAATCTCAGCACCCACAGACATCTGCTTCTGAGAGTTTCACCTAAAAACAGGCCTTGAGGAGCTTTCATGGATTCAGTGGGGGCTTCTGAGAGTCTCTCCTAAAATATGGGCCTTGAGCTTTCCTGGATTCAGTGTGCCCAGACTTTCACCCCATGAGAGAACAGCTGTAATACTCCTTTTCCCACTGCAATTTCCAAGTCGTACCTATCAGCAGCATAAAGTGCATTAGAACAATGAGATTAAAAACCTTATCTTGTGTCTCCAGCCTAAGTAATGGCTTTGAATGTCCAGGATTTCTGTTTGCTGCTCAGTTCAATGTATGTGCATGCGGGTACCCATGAGCTGTGTTTTCACTAAGTTGTTATTATTTCTGTAAATAATATGCTTATGAGAGCTACAGCTTTATGTGGATGACTTCAGAGAGGGGAAAGTCTTGTGAATAACCATTTCTGTGATGGAAGGGGAGTTTCTCCATCTCCTGTTTGCCATATTGCTGTTGGAGCATGGGAAGAGACCAGCTCCAGGAGCTGAGTCTGGCTGGGCTGATGAACCCAGCACTATGGATGGCAAGGAAAAGGGATGAAATTTTCCCAGAACAATGATGAGAGGGATGGAGCAAGCTGAGAAAAGAAATCTACAGATTTGTACCTGTATTGGCTCAGCCCACTTCACATCAGATGTGCATCCTTCTCTGTAGCCCGTTTGGTAAAGCTAGGCTTGGTTCAAATTAGAACTAATAAATTACATTTATTATGTGCTTATGTTACTACATTGCTTTAAAGCTTGCAATATACTAATGTCACCTCAGCAAAACAGCTATGACCCGTTTATATTTAAATGCAAACATCTAGATGTGTATAATTTGGACAGAAGCTGAAAATATATACTGAGAGCAATTAGGAGAACAGTCGAATTCCCAGATTTTAAAGGGTATCTGGCATTTTTCATGGAAAGCTCTGTGTGTTTGAAGGCTGTTGTGGTATTTAAATCATTTAATGTTCTATCAGGATGAAATATGCATTTAACTTCTATGGCTTGGGAAGTGGTAGAAACAGAAATGTTGTCTGGGAGTGCTGAGCTGAGCTGTGGAAATGCTCTGGCACAGAGTCTTCACAGCCTCTCTGGGCTCCTGTTCCAGCACTGCATCACCCTCCTCATGCCAGAGTTTTTCCTGATGGCCAATATGAACCTCACAAGTTAGAAGCTGTGGCCAGTGGCCCTTGTTCTTTTTACTGCCTCTACAGAGAAGAGTTTTCTCCACCATCTTTGTAAGTAGTGGTTTGGGCTACAATTGGGTTTTCCTCTAGTGTCTTCTTCAATATATGAAACAGCCCTAGCTTCCTCTAAGATCTCTTTGTTGGTCATGTTCTCCAGGCATCTGATGACCTTAGTCACCTCTGCCTAGTCCCATTTCTTTGTCCCCCTTGCCCTGGCAGTCCAACCTGGTTGGCAGATACCAGAGTGACCTCACCATGCTGATGATAACCTCCCTCCATCTGCTGCCGTGCTCCTTCTCATGTAGATCACTATGTGGTTTGCCTATGGGCTTCTCCACCAAAGTGAGGAGGAAGGTGAGCAGACAGAGTGGGATTTCTTCATTAACTTTGACTTCCTGTGTCATTTCATTATGGCCCTGTAGGAGATAAGCCCTGGTTGTGCTAGGTGCTGTACAAGCACAGAAGAGGAAGCCTGTTGCTGCTGTGAAGAGCTCAGTCTGCACATGTCACAGGAGGCAACAGATGGTACAGGCTGACGAGATAGTATGAGGAGAAATGAGACAATATTTATAAACATGATAGACAGCAGTCTCAGTACACAAGTAGCCAAGACATTGTCAAGGTTTTTTTTGCAGGCATAACAGGAGGGGTTTTGAAGCTGAGCAGAGAAGAGGTTTTGCAGCTGCTTACAGGAAGATGCTCCCAGATACGAGAGAGCATGGAGGTAGGTGGTCAAGAGAGAAAGAGCACAATTTTCATTCTGATTTGAGCAATAAAGGATATCAAGTGGAGCTTGATAATGTTCTAACTGGGATTAGCATGGAGGTAGGTGGTCAAGAGAGAAAGAGCACAATTTTCATTCTGATTTGAGCAATAAAGGATATTCATCAAAGTGGAGCTTGATAATGGGATTAGAGGCATGCTGGGGATGGCGTGAGCTTGGATCCAGCAGCCCAACAGGTCACTCCTGGTCCCATTTCAGAATTTTTTTGAGGGGCTTTTGGTGCGTGTATTTGAGGATGTGGAGAAAACATCATGGGGCAGTGTCTCTTTATTCATCATCAGCTGCAGGGTGTGTGGTGTGGTAGCACACATGACCTGGGTTTTCTTGCCATACTGCAGCTGGGTCCATCCTGTCTGGGTGGAGTCATTGTCACAGTTTGTCTTGTCAGTCAAACAGCCCAATTTAAGCCAGGTAGAAATGCAAATCCTGTTGTGCAGTGTTGTATGTGGTTGTGTTAAATGGGGTGGATTAGGTTGTGAAAACCTGCACCTTAATTCTGATGCAAGTGTAAATGTAAGTTGGGTATTATGTAGCCCTGGCTTTGGATCTTTCTAATGTTTATTTCAAAGTAATAATAGCATCAATAATGTTCAAAGAGCTATTTGGTTTGCATGTGAAATATATATTGCACAAACTAGGTTTTGAGTCACTGGTATACATAATGTTTTTCAACTGGTATGCCTGGAGTTCATTTACTTGGGCTTTGTTTATCTCAGCTCCTGATCATTACTTTCTTTGCTTTGTTTCAGTTTTGTTGCCTCCATTCATTCTACTGAACAGGGAGTAAGGTTTCTACCCTAACCATTTTTTTTTTAATTTTTATTTTTTCTTGAAGAAAGAAAAATGGGAAAATAAAGATGATAGTAGATAGGAGAGGGGAGCAGGGAAAGGATCTTTTTCAGGTACAAATTAGTCTTCCTGACTTAACATGTGAAGTTTCTACACATCAATATGAAATCAAGTGTCCTGAGATGTCGTATCAGAAGCTGAAAATGACTCATGAAAGTAGAAATCTTAGCATGCAACAGAGAACTTGCTATCTGCACACTCATAACATTAACCTTTGTAGCACAAATTCCAGCTTACACGAGGTCTGGTTTTAATAAGATGAATCAATTCCATCCCTCTCGTAAGGGCAGAAGTTCCTTGTTCGTGTTACTAGTCAACAACTCAACACCATTTTTACTAACGCTGCAGAAGGAGAGAAAGCTAGCACATTCTAATGAAAAGAGAACAATTGTTTGGAAACTTGTTAATGTGCTATAATACATTAGCTGAAGAGTGGGCAGAAGCTGTGTTAAGAGGATTGACCTTTACAGGCAATACCTTTTGAGAGATAGATAGGGAGGAAGAAATACATCACTGAGTAAGGAGAACAAGAAGCAGAATGGAAGAAGGTGGGACAGGAATTTTGACAAAGAAGACAAGATTAAATTATTTTTGGTACATTTGCAGATGAGAAACACCTACCTCTGGCAACATTTTATAACCAGAACATTAAGCAATTCTCCCATGATAGCTACTTCATATAATAGTGTTTTATTGCTTTGCATTTGTCTCGGTATCAGAATAACAGTAATGTTTCACAATTAGATAATGCTTTTTTGCTTTTAATCTCACAATAAATAAAAGGTAGGAGAATATTATGGGACTCTCCACTGACTTCAGAGGGCTTTGAGATTCCTATCACTCCTTTTCACAAATCTCCTTTATTCCTTTGCCCTTGTCTTCAGATGCTTTGTCCACCCTGAAAGCAGTCAGGACAAATGACATCATACTTAGCAAAGACAAGTGTCTTTGTATCACTAAGTGATAGCTAAATTCATCAATAAACCTTTTCCAGCTCCTTTGTCACACAGGAAACCAAACTGGAAACTGGACAGTAGGTGGCTCAGGTAATTTCAGCTACGGAGGGTTTATTTAATTGATGTAAATGCAGAAATAAAATCATTACCCATGCCTCGTTAACTTTTATATTTGATGCTGTTTATTTTATACCATTCCCTTATTTCCAGTTTCCATCTTGTCCCACGTTCTTGCATTAGAAGTGTGTTTCCTGCATTGTTGCCATCACCGGGGGAGGCTGATGGTGTTGAGGGTCAGGTTGTTTGTGCCAGGAACAGAGACGTATGTTGGACCTTGGCTTGAACTTCTCCTTAATGTCATGCCTGTTGTCTTGCACCACATTGTTCTACCCAGAAGTGGAGCAGAGGGCTCATGGGGCCCAGTTGAGTTACAACTGATAGCTGAGATGGGTTCAGAAGTAGCTCCACAAACATGCTGGACTAGCAGGAGAGCTCTCTGCTCATTCTTAAATCCACAGGGAATTTGAAGAGGCAACTGGGATGCCTTGCTTAAGGGTTTAGCAATGTGTGGTTGGAAAAGTCAACATTCAGACAAGCATTTCCACCACAGTCTGGAACCAAATAATTGGGAATGTTGACATCCACTGTATTGTGACTTGGTTTCAGAGTTGATATCAAGAAAGATAAATATGCCATTTCACTCTATCATCTGTCAAGCCACCCTTTTTTTTTTGCAAGATGATGAAGACATCCCTTTTCCATATCTAGATCTCCTGTTAGCAGGGTATGTAGTTGAGTGCTTTTAAGAGAAGCTTCTCATCTATAATCCTCCTGCAAACTTCTGCAGCAAACTCCAGGGTTACAGAACTCACAGGGGCCCACACAGTTTTAGGTCACTTAGTTCAGGCAGCATTTAAATCTCCACTGAGTGTGGATAGCCATATCTAGTTACATCTCATGATCCCTCCGTGTCTGATTTTTGATTCTGTGAGTTCTTCCTGCATTGGTGAAAACAACATTTCTGGGTCCATTCAAACCTGAAACTTGAGGAACATGGGCTCAAAAGGTAAAGAAATTATGCAGGCCTCCCTAAAATGAAACTGCTGCTGAACGCCTGTGGCCAAAACAGCCTTCTCCTTCCAGTTCATCAAGGACAACCTGTCCCAGTGTCATGCCAACATTTCTTGCTTTCCATCCCATCTCTTGGGTAAGCCCTGTAAGCAGTGACCTTGTGACTAAATGCCTGCCAGATCTTCTTTCTGGCAAAAACAGCTGCTACTCTTGGCACGGTCAAATGCCTGTTCAAATTTTAGGAACTACTCTGTGAGGTGTTCATTTTATTTTTCCTTTAACAGTGGAGAAGCATTTTTCTAATAAGGAGAAAGACTATGGAACTAGAAAATAGAACTGGAGACACCAGTGGGAATTTTGCAGTGTGGGCTGCCATGCTGCATGTCTTCCTGGTCTGTGATATTTCCTTTTAAAAGATAAATGTCACCATTCATGTCACCAGGAACTAATTCGTGATAGTTAAAAAATCCAGCTGGAAATTAAAGTCAGTATATCTATAAAATTGCATTTACTTTAGCCTTTTGGATACCAGCTTACATCTTCAAGGTCTGGAAGTATTAAGGGCCAAAAAATCTTAAATTGTGTATTTAGGCTACCTAAGATTGTGCATAGACATGGGATTTTCAAAAGGGTAAATGCATGTGCAATATTTTGGACTGATATGTGTGATTCTCACCTTAGAGGTGTTTGAAAGTGGTTTGTGGGGTTTTTGGATAGTTCACAATAGCAGGCAAACCTTGTTAGCCCCTGCCCAGAACAGACTGTCTGGATTTATCTTGTTTCCTGGCAATGAGAGATATGAAAATCACAATTGGTGCCTTTCTCACACTTAAATATACTGCAAAACATGGCCCCAGTTTCTTAAAATTTTATTTGGGAATTAAATTAGCATCAAGTTGTTTTTATAACAGATACTTTTGAGTATAGGTAAACACCTTTCTGACCCCTGCCTTGTGCTTGGCTATCTAGTAGATGGGAGAGAACAAAAGATCAGCATCCCAATGCTGTGAAATAAGCTCAATGGGCAACTAGCACCAGGATATTTACAGCACGAATTATGATAAAGAATCCCTGGATGGGCAGGTTGGGGTTTAAAGGGAGGTGAATCTCCTATATCCAGATACAGGTGCTTGCAGGTAACAGATTTTTACCCATCTATCACCACAGAGATTCTCTATCCAGAATGTTTAATATGGTGCATGGACAACTTTCTAACATCTGCAGATGCAAAAACTGGATTTGTCTTTTAAGAACACAGTCTATACAATGCAGAACTGATTTAAAATGAACCCTCTGGCAAACCCTCAATATCACAGAATAAACAATTTTCATTTTGTGTCCATATGGGTGTTTAAAGAACAGAGAGAGCTGTTGAGAAACGTCATGACTTTGGTGCAGGCCAGCAATGGACATGCCTTTGGTATTAATATTGTTTAACATAATGTAATTTCATTAATGCTGGCTAAGTGTATTTCTGTTGAAAACTTGTATTGATTGTTAATAGTAAAGCTGCAGCCTTTTAACACCAACTGTTGATTCATTGTCTGTGGAAGCTGGGAGTCTTAAGGGCAAGGATAACTTATACTTGCCAAATCACTTAGAGAAAATTCCAAGTACATTAAAATTTACATATTCAGAAATATAGAGGGTAATTAGGGAGAGGCTAAATATTTACCCTTTTCTCTGGTTTAAATTGCAAACTTGGAGTGAACTGACTGGCTCAAGATTTTCTGCCTGGAAGCAAATTATAAAAAGAAACTAGCCCCCCTCAAGTCATGATAAATACTTTATGGTCTCATAACATCTCAAGTTTGAGGAAGGAAGAAACCCTCTCAGACACAAAACCCCCCTAACCCTGAGTCTCATACTGGTTCACAACCTCACAAAAGGTTCTGCAACTGTGTTTCTGAGTCAATAAAGGGAAAGTTGCTTATGAATTAGTCATGAAATTTAACAGGATGAAACCTATGGAATTTAGCAGAATGAAACCTATGGGATTCTGTTGATATCAATGAGGTTCTGTTACTCTAAATTTGCACAGGGATCTCATAGGATAGAATTTAACTGAGTTTTCTCTCTGGAGTTCTGCACCAGCCTACAAAGCTTTTAAACTGCTTTCTCAAACTCTGAAACAGAGTTTCAGAGATTTTCTGAAAATCTCTGAATTTTGAGATTTTCTCAAAATCCATGGGGTAAAGGGAAAGCACAGAGAAAACATATTTTTTGACCTAACAGATTTTTCTAAATAGAAGTTTAGAAAAAAAATAAATAGTAAAATATGCGTACCATGTCAAGGAATAAAAATTGGCACATTAAAGTTTATTTAAGAACAAATATCCAACCTCTTAATTTTGTTTTTTATGTACAAAGAACCTAAATATTTGCCCAGATACTTTAGCACCTGAGTATCTCTATGTACCTGCAGTTTATCAGTGCCCTGACTTGGATCCTGTAGTCTATAAGATTTTCCAGTAAGAACAGAGGTGCTGGAAAAATAGAGTTTCTGTAATGTTGCTGTGCTTCATGCTATGGTGCTGTTGTTTCTCTCTCCCTTATCTGGCTTTCTTCTGGATGAGCGTTGTTAAGATTCACTTTTGAAAGTGTAGAATAATGGTTTATTTTTTTGTTTGTTCTGGTTTCATTAGTTTGTGGATTAGCAGAGAGGAAGAAGCAATTGCACTCGTACCCCCTTCGAGTGACATTTGGTTCCTTCTATTTTTCTTCATTTTCCTAATATTTGCTGTTCTTTATACATTCTTCCTCTTGGCTTTTCTTTTCTCATTTCTCAGCCTCCTCTTCTCTCCCAGGACCACATTTTGACACCCTTAAGCAGTGAATTGGTCTTTGCTTACTGTAGTACTCACATCAATCTTGTGGTTGTGGCTCTGGCCCTTATTCCTCATTCCACAATAGTTTCCCTTCCTCCCCCACCTCTTCTCTTTTATCTGTCTTTTAGGAGAATAATGTCTTTCAAAACTTTAGTGAGTGGGAATAGCAGTGTCTGTGAATATTTATTTGCTGTATAAATACTCCAAAGCTTTTTCTTCATAGTGGCCACCCACGTTGCTGCGTGTTCTCAGAACATCTTATGTTATTTTTCTGTGCAATGAAACCTCACGTGTTTTGCTATTTTTGTTGAGTAAAGATATGCTCTGGTTGCAGACATTTTCATCTGCATTTAGTAAAAACAAAAAAGAAAATGCGAGTGGTCTCCTATGTCACCTAAATGTTGGAGAGACCTTCACTTCTTGAACATCATAGAATCATTTGGGTTGGAAAAGACCTTTATCATTGCACTATAATTTTTATGTTGCTTAAATTATGCAAATCCTGTGCAACCATTGTGTTGGTTACTCCTTATGTAAGGATAGACCACGTTTATTCCCTGTACCAACTCTAAGCTGCCATATACTTTGAGTGAACTTTTGAGAGGTCCTTCAGAGAGGATTTCCACTTGCTGATGGACTGTGCTTCCCACTTAAGGACATGTTTTTTTCCACTGTGCAGTTTTGGTCTTTCCAAGTGATGTAAATGGAGTGAGACTGAGGAATCTGCCAGTAACTTAACCTTCCTCGGCCCTGCCCTACAGAAGTGCATAAGCACAGATTCCTCTTTAAACATGTGAGGATTGGTAAATTCAAGAGGACTGTTCATATGCTTAAAATTAAGCTTTCTATACTTAAGGGCTACAGCGATGCCTTGCATCTGGCTTTCAGCCAGCATCCTGAATATTGCTCATTGATCCTCTCACTGGAACTTAGCCACAGAAATGGTTCCAGTTCTTAATGGATTTCCTACAAAAACACTGGGAAACCCATTCAAAAGAACACCCAGTCATTTGACACTTCAGTGCCTACTCTGCACTAATGAACTTCTATGTTTAATTTAGCCTTGTTAGGACACAGTGCCTCCTGGAACCTGAAATTTAATAGAGATGAAGAAATTTTATTGGTGTAACTGTGAGCAGGAAGTTATCATCCATCTCATCTTCTTCAAGCATAACTTACAAGGCCTTTCTAATCTAATCAGCTTTCTTGAACACAGTAGGTTGATGACTTGCTTCAAGTCATTCACATGGAGATATTATACCTACTACGTATGATAAAACAATATAAGGCAGATCAACTGCTTATAATCTAATTAGTTTGGTCTTTTCATTTACAGTTATGCCCTGAGTACAGCTGTGCAAAATTCACATAATTTGTTTCACAGAATTTTACACATTTTCCTGTTTGTTTTGTTTAGCTTTATAACTCCAAGATTTCAGCTTTATTTGCAGCTTCAGTGAAATTGCTAGTCCCACCTCCAAAGCATATGAAATCAGATATATCTTTTTTCTAAGTCTGAACTATTTTCAGAGAGTAAATGAATCCATTTAAAGTAAAACCTTAAAGTAAATTCTTTGCTACAAGTTTTCACGGGGAAAAAAAGAAATAACAAAAGCTAAATGGTTCCAGTTTCACTGCAGATGTTACAGGTACTTTCAGTTATGAATGGATCTGATTCAAAACTGGGGGATCAGTTTTTCATGAGTTCAGTAATACTAGCACATTACAGACTAACAGACCTTTCTCAATTCAAATATTCCAGCCCGTGATTTGTTCATGACACATCAGAATAAAAGTAGGTTATGCCCTTTTTTCCCCTTTGGATTTAGGGATTTGGAAATATAAAAAAATATTCATATATAATTTATAATTTTTTTTTAATTTACTTAGAACTTAGTCTACAAAATCCTATCAATGCATGACCATGGTCTTCAGCTTGAAATATGTAGAGTACCTATGAGGAATTCCAAGAAAGACTCTCAGCTTTCTGCTCTAGATGTCCCTGAGAAAACACTGGATAAATTAATACCTATTACAAATATAGTCCTTCTGGGAGGACTCCAAATGCACAAACCCTTCTCACCTGCTTTTGGGTTTCCACAAGCAAAGCAGGTCCAGAAGGCAGAACTGCCAAATTCTGTTTGCACACAGGGTAATATTGAAGTGCACTTCTGTATCGTTTCTCTCATGAGCTAAATCTAATTCACTTTGGGTGATTTGTTTGGTTTTTGCATTGATCGAAACAGAAAATATTATTAATTTTTAGTAAATCTCTCTATATGTAAATAATGACTGGAAGATAGGGCCTGAATTCCTTTCTAGAGTGCATGAAGGATGCATTTGTTCATCATGGTTCCATATATCTTTGGCTAAATTTAAATGGTAATAAGAGGGTTGTGGAAGAATAAATAGTTTTACTTAGATTTCAGATCTAGGAGTGGGTATTTTACAATCCATGTATTTATATCTGATGCTTGAAAAACATAGCTTGTATTACTTTTACCCTTCCTTCAGTTGAATGCTTTGAAAATAATATGTTGGCAAATAGTTTTCTTTTTTTTCCTTCCTTTTTTTTTTACCTTGTACTCCCTGTACTCTCTAGCTGCTTAGTATGTAACTGCCAAGACTTACATAAACTATGTCTATTGCTTTTGGTTTAATTTCTTAGGAAAGTGGGAACTAATTTTAAAAATAGATATTACAGTCAGGGCATGTGTTTTATTGGGTGACACCAATATTAAGCTATAGAGATTTGAGACCCTCAAATTACAATGCTATTACTATTTTTTTTTTTTTTAATGTATTAGTACTGGTGGTAGATTGAATTAACACTGTCAGTATCATTTATTTAAGATTTGTCAAACGTTTGCTTTAGCTGTTAGCATCAGAATAGGAATGTGTAAATTTTATTTACATTAACAATTCATTCAACCTAGTTGTTATTGGAAGGTATTGATTTGGCTTCTGGAGCTTACTTGGATTACTGGAAGGACTCTGCTCTTTTTCTTTTCCATGGCCTTTGCTATATTTGTGTTTTTATGGGGACCCTTAATCCAGCAGTGGGCTGAATGAGCATCCTCTTCATTTATTCAAGTTTTAGATCCCGCTTTTTCTCTTCTCTGGTGGTAATTTGTTGAAAGCTTGCAGTTAGGTTGTACATAACCTTTAATTCAGCTATTGTTAGTACTTTTCTTGCCAGTAAAAGGTTCTGAAATTTTCAGTAGGATGTGTACTTCTAATAGGGAAATTTAATTATTCCCCCAGTACTTCAGAGCTCTCATTGACATCTGAGTCACACACACTTCATATGTGCTACGCAACCTTCAGCTCCCAGTCAACAGGCTCTGGTGTACTTCCCAGGCTAGAAAAGCAGAGTTTTTGGCTATTATTAGCATTATTATGGCTACAGGGTTATATTTGAGAATTTTTATATGTTAAACTTGCTTTTATCCCTCTCGTTCCCTTTTGCTCTTCCTCTGTTCCAGCTCCCTGTTTTATTCATGCCATTGAATCACATCAGGGTAAATTACTCATGTCTCTTTTAGCTGATAATAAAGGGCAGCTACATATCCTCCCCTAGTACATTTGGTAGTGGATTAATTTTAATCCTATGGCTGCATTCAGCAAACAATTTTGTTGTTCAGATTGAGGTGGGGAGTGTGTGAGAACATAACTCCAGAAGTTTTGGGATGCCTGGGTTAGGACACAGCTGACTAATGGCAAGGTACCTGCTGTGGAAGAGGCTTCTGTGGATCAGTGTGTGATGCTGTGAGGTTCACTCTGCCTATGCAGCACTGTCAAATGTTTTTACAGTTATGAGGAAGACTTTCCAGCATGCATGAATCCCCCTTTGGAGTGGGGGGGGCTCAGGCTGCAGGTTTGTGTTATGTGACTCTTTGCCAGGTTGCAGATGCTTTTTGTTTCAGTTTGCAAACGACCAGTCCAAATTCCTTTGAACTTTGGTACTGCTGTGGACTGGGATGGGCCAAGGCTGGAATAACATTCAGCAATTGAAAAATTGAGAACTAATGCAATGTTTTTGGGAAAAAAAAAAAAAAGAAAAAAATGGAGGCAGCCAGTGGGATTTTGTTGCACATGCTGGGATTTTACTGGGACTCAAGTACAGTATGAATTGAAAGTGAAGCTACTGTCCTTTTGATTAACTCTCATACAGTCTCTTTTATTCTGAAATCAATCTACTACAGAGATGAGCCTTTAGACAAATGTTGACACATTGTGTGGCTATTTAACCCCCTCTCCCAAATTCACTGTAGCTTCATCGCTTCAATTTGGCAAATGGCTGATGAGATTGATAAAATGTTGAAGCAAAGCTGTGATATTTTAGACAGTCTCCAAAGCTGTTTATTGGGAGTATGCACTAGAACTGGAGAGATTGTTGATATTTTTAGAGCCAATCAAAAACTACAAGAAAAATGTCGTGTCTATTTACTTAGATTTTAAAATGGATTTATTTTGGCTGGACTTTCACTTCTTTTATATGCCGTGGAGAGTCACAGATTCTGGCTAGCTCCTCAGCAAGTTTAACCTATTTGGTAATTGTCATCTTGCCATAGGAAGCTGCAAAGCCAAGTAACAAACCTTCATGTCTGCAATTTCTAAAGCTGCCTAGAAGGTGCACAGTGTTAAAATAAACTCCCATGTCAAAGCTCACAACCTGTAACACCTGCTGTGCACAGACAGGCACCTGTACCTTCTGTGTAAATGGGATCCCTCTGTTTTTCCACTGAAAATCCAGTAACGTGCATCCCATGGATCCACTTGGGTAGAAAACTACAAGCAGAGTGGCACAGAATAAGTTGATTTCTGATTTGTGCTTTCACTGGCTTGAGTTGATATATGACTGAATGTGCTGAACTTCATCCATAGCAATGTGTTGTAAACCTGAAGTTGGTGTTTGGTCTCTTCCCTTTAACATATGTGCCCAGAGCAAAGATGAGCTAAGGGAAAACTTCTTCATCCTCTGCTTCTTGTCCCAAGGTATCCTTTCAAAATATGACCTAGCACAAAGAAAAGGAACATGCTCTAGAAACTTTTAATTCAGTTTTATTTGA
>NW_008581019.1:0-50000 GCF_000691845.1 Merops nubicus | reverse complement strand
TATGTTAAATAATTAAAATAAACTTGTTCTCATTTAAATCTAATTAAATCTAATTTTAAAGAAGGGCATGTAGTCCTGGAGGTTTTTTGGTCACAATGTCTAGGTGACAGAGCAAGTTTGGAAATATATAATTTATATGTATCTGGAAGTCTGCACATATCCAGTTGCAGTCAGTTATCATTATTACACTTCTAAAAATTAACAAGTATTTTGTTGGAAGAAGGGGTGGTTAGTTTTTGTTGTTTTTTTTTTTTTTTTCCTCCTCCACTTTTTTTCTCTCCTTTTTTTTTTTTTTCCACATTTTATTCAGGCCTGTGGAAAATGAACTTGAAATAATTGTCAGATAATGCTGTCAGAACATTCAGTTTGGTTCTAAAAGACATAATTGTGAAAAAAAAAAATCTTACACTTTTCAAAATAGGTACTGTACACTGCAGGCATGCTTGGTACCTCCTTCTACAGATGCCCATGATCTCTAAAAGAAGCATTTAAGATTTGAGGTTATTTAAAGATTCCTAATTCTTTTTTTTGTTACTTGTCTTTTAGACTTTATTTAGCTATGCAAGATATCACCATATTCAGTATTTTTTTTATAATAAACATGTCTAGTCAAAGAAAGCATTAATGAAGCAATTCCCCAAATAAAACAGCCCATCATATCTGAGTTGCAGCAGAGAGAAAGTGTGGTCTTTGTAGTTTAATCAAGATCACAAGACTTGTTTTGAGCGTCTGTCATCTTTAATTTTACGGCACTTCATTTCAGAGTGGGACTGCCAGGGTCACATGCAATTAAAACACAGGCAAGATTTGTCTTGTGAAATCTTAACATAAAAAGTAATGTGTTACTCTATTTTAACTTTTCTACTGAACTCTGTGAACTCACTAATTACTTTTCCCCCTCTTGTCACCTTTTTGATATGACATGTATTTTATAAAGGAGATAGAAGTTTGGAGGTTTTTTTTTTTTCTCTATCACGCATATGATTGAGGATAACAAAATTAAACCAGAGAAAAAAGGAAATGTATTTTTTCAGAAATACATTTTTAGAAATATCTGAGCCTTACTGCTTCAATTACAAAGGGACTGGAGGATCAAATTCTAGGAAATAACGATTAATCTGCTTAACTAGGGCAGGTAGAAGCATAATAGGAGACCAGGGATTTTAGTGGGGCCAATCGCACAGACTGGAGTTTATTCTCTTGAGTGGGGTGACAGGGGAAAGGTAAAGGGACTTTAAAGTGGTGGGCCACGAGAAGCACTAAAAGCTGGTATCTATGTAGCTTCTTTCTAGCTTGAGCCCAGTTGTGGCATCGTAGTGATCGGTAAATTGCATGGACCCTTATTAACCTTATTGATAAGGAGCTTAGGGAAGTCCCATTCAGTCCAGAATATATTCTTCTTTTTGTTCTCCTGTCTGTCTCGGTTTGCAATCCCAGTCTCTTTGTACAGAAATCCTTTATGCTGCACCTCAAAATTCTGTGCAAGTACTCTGCTCATTTAACTTGTGGCAAGGGAACTGTAGAGCAGAAAGGGTTGGAGTACACATGGGGCCACGGGCCTATTTAAATATAGCTGGGACACCTGGAGAATGTTTGAAAAATTTCTTTTAAAGAATCTTTTATATTGTTCTTCTTTCAGTGCAGCTGGGGCCTGTGGGGATCAGGGGATTATTTTTGATACCTGTCTAAAAGAGTTATGTCTACACTGATTTCCATCCCTTGCTACTAATTAACCTTATTGTATACAGGAAACAGTGTATTTAATACCTGCATTCTTTCTGTAATGCCAAGTAAAATGAAATCTAGTGTGAAATCTAGTTAGCATTTGCCTTTTTGAAGTCATTTTTGCGTTTCCAGTCCGGGTGACTGTGACCTCAAAACTGAAAGCTATAAAAAAGGTCCCGATTTCAGCTCAATGGGAGTTTCTTGAAGATTCCCCATTCACCTGGACTTGCACGTGTAGTAAATTCCCCATCTTGGCACTTAACAGTGTTTTCCCAGCAAATATCTATTTCTGGGTCACTCATAGCCCTGCAAAGTACACATGTTCCTGCAGTTCCTCCTCAGTAAAGGAGTCTCCTCCTTTCTGCTGGAAAGATCACACTTCGGCTGTTTCCGTGTACAGAGACTTATAAAAGTTTAAATAGAAATGGTAAAAACAGACACATTAAGGAGGACAAGGAAGGATGTTTTAAAAATGTCACCAATAAATGCACAGGATGGCGAGGGCTGGGTAGGTGACTGAGATCAACTTAAACTGTAAAAAGGAGGGCAAAAAATGTGAAAGCTGTACCATATTTTAAAGGACCTTTAAAGCCTGCTGAGCAACACTGATTTTGATCACGTCTGCTCCAACATGCAGATACAGGAGTCGCTACCATGCAGTATCATCTCTGAAGAGAATCTTCACTAAGATGAATTTTCTCCTGTATTTGATGACGAAGTGTCCCACTGGATGTTGTAAGTCTGAACTGAGCCCTGTAGTCCTGAGTCTCCAGAGGTCTCTGATGTAACCCTCATGAAGCAGGGACCAAAGGCAGGTTTGATCTTTTTTTTTTTATGGGAGGTTGCTTCAGTTTGTGAAAGAGGACTCAGGTCATGTGGCTGGGTCGTTCTCTTGGGGACAGGCCAGCTGCATGGGCTTGGGAGTCTTTTAACAACAAAATCCTGATGGAAGGGCCTTCATTTAGCACTAAATTTGCTTCATTTAGTACAAAATGGTGGTGTCAAGAACAAAGGTAGTCAAAACAAAGGACAATGAAGAAAAAGGAAAATCTTTTTATTACTGACTGTGCATCAGTATTGACAGCATTGATACTAAACAAAGGTTGGAAGTGCTCATTTGATTTGTTTGCTAGTATTAAAGCTCAGTGGAAACACCAAAGGAACAGGACATTGATATCATTAGTTATAATCTATTTGGGAAGAATGAGGAATAGTGTTTTCACTCCTGCTGGGGGTTGTCAGATAGCTCAGCTGTTAGAAATGGTGCTTGATGGCAGAAATAGAGTCTTATGGGCTTGATGTGTGGAGTGTATGTAGGTGTCCATCCCTATGGCTAAATGGCCACAGAGAGGATCCCAGATTTGGTTTAAGGAGCATGGAAGGTGCCTGGGGATCCTTCTCTATAACTAATCCTCAGTGAAAGGGAGATGATTTTTTCATTTGCTCTCTTCCTTCCATTTTCTGTATTTTACACTTATTTTATTCAATAAAGCAATGCTCATTTATTTTTTACACCATTCTCAAGAAAACACATTTCTTGCAGCGCAACCTTTCCAAAAACAACAGAAATAATCTGGCTTAACTATGTAAGATTTTATTATTATTATTATTATTATTATTTTCTTCTGCCTTTCCTACTAAGCTCCTCTGCAAAACAGCTAGAAATTTTCATTTTCAAAACATTAGTACAGCAAATTGCCATCTTTCTGTGCACGGCATTCTCTATGTACTCATCATCTGAATGATTCCGGATCACTCTCTGGCAGCGTGTGTCACAGCATGCCCTCATGCCTGCCTCTTTTTCAATTATATCTAAGAGGAAGACTGCTGGAGACCCATTTTTTTTCATCTTGCACAGGACCCCAAAAGTGCCAGATCTCATTTCAATATGATATTATGACAGTATGATAAAATGGATGTTAACAGGACACTGACTAATATGATCCGTAGAGAAATGATGGAACAATATAGTATTGGGCAGATTGTATTAGTAATGTGCATTTTATGGACACAAAATTCCCCTTATAAACAGGATCCTAAGATTGAATCTTTTATATGCTACGATCCTAGTTAATGTTCTAAGATATTCCGCAGCAGTGCTGTGGTTTTTTTTTTCATTCTTAAATGAAATGGATGTATTTTATTTTATCATAAGACCACCTAATATCCCTCTCAATTTACTAATGAAACTTGGCATTCAAATGACTCATCAGCATGTACTGCAAAGCATAAAAATAGATTAATGTGACATACGTTTCTCTACCCATAAAAACGCACCTTCGAATAATCTCAGTGCTGTCTTATTCAACAAAAAGTATGTCATCTCCTTCCCCTAGCAGGTTCAGTTAAAAATGAGCTAAATGTGTGAGAAAGCCATTACTGCACTAATGAAAAGCTCGATACCGTTTGAATTTTTCATCACGGGATATTTGTTCTGTAGCACACAGCACTAATATTTATTGTCACTGCCACGGTGTGCACGGTAATTAAGTTACAGTTATCAACGTGGTGGGTGTGGAGCAAAGATGTTCCTGGGTGAGCCTGGACCTCTTCCACAGAGATTTCACATGGAAGAGCCCTCCAAGCTGTTGGAGGGTTGATGGATGAAGCGGTGGGGAGAGAAAAAGGGTTAAAAGGGTTTTAGGGTTTGGTTTTACTGCAACAGGACCTTGAGTTGGGAGCTGTCTTGCCCAGCACAGTTATATGGTGGCCAGCTGTCCAGAGGGGACACTTTCTGCTGTCTTCTCCCCATAAGGCTGGTTTAGTGTGGGTACAGCACTCTGCAGCATGCAGCATCTGCTGCCTGCTGTGGTCCTTCAGTCCAGCTGTAGTGGGATAGCACTTCAGGCCAGTGTGCAGATAGTAGAAGATCATCATGATTGGGTTGTCTAGATTTTGGACTTAGTAACATTGCTTTTATACAGGATGGGAGAGAGACCTTTTGGTTTCGTGCTGTCTCTGTGACCAGAAGGATGGTAAAAGCAACCTCAGGTCCTTGCTGACTGAATGAAGACCATGTAAAGGGAATCCATACCACTGTGGTAGCTCTTCCTCTAGAAGACAGACTGAGGTTACAAAACGACACTTTGTCCTCGTTCAGAGCATGGGCAGTGAGCTTACCTGCTTCACTGGTGGTGGTGAGGCTGCTGCTTTGTTCAAGGCACAGCTCAGCAAGAAGTGTCAGTGACATTAATAAAACCAATTTAGGAAGAGATGCAGTTGTGGCTATAGTAACATTTTACCCTCTGTTGTCCATACAGGAGATGTGCTAGGGCCAGATTATGAGCTTTTTCATCAAACTCTAGTCTGATGTTTTCAGGAGACTTCATAAGCACAGTGTCTTTGGAGGGCACCAAAAATCTGGAATGTGCCTGATATCCCAAGTGATCCAGCTTTTTCCTGCCAAACTGTCCATCCATTTTGACAGGGTCCTCCCACACTCCCTTTCCTCCCACCACTTAGTGACACAGGCCACATCTGGGCTCTTTGACACAACCTGGCCATGGGTTCCTGGAGAGAACTGTCAGACACATCTGTTATCTTGTTCATCTACCTGTGTTTTGACAAGTGGGTATGGTATAAGTTTAAATAAGTACACTGGGGACGTGTTCAGAGCTGTCTAAACCTCAGGGACCTCTGGCACGTCTATGGTCAGATGAACTTCTGACAAATCCCACAACATCCTCATCATTAGGTGAGCACAGGAGGTCCAGAGACCTGACTGTGAGACGTCTGTCACCTGCACTGCTGGCATCAGCAAGTCCAAAAGGAGCAGTTTCTAATAGTAGATTTACCCCCCCACACCACATTATGCTTGGCAAGTGGCCTGAGACAGATGCACACTTGCTTCTTAATTAGACAGCTTTTTTCCTTCTCTCCAGTAAGTTCTCCTGGTTGCTTCCACAGGAGAGAGTGGCCACAGGAAAAGTAAGAAGCACAACTTGTGACCCTGGTAGCCTTGCAAACTGCACTTGAACTGAGGTAGCAAAAAGCATCCCAACCTGATATCCAAGGGATAGATTCCTTCTGCACCCAGGTGTGTTTGGGGTCAAACGTTCAAAATCTTTCTTGAGAATCCCCAGCTGTAGAGATATGAAAAGTACTAAAAAGGTTTTGGTGTTCTTAAGGTAAAATCTGAGGTCTGACTGTGCAGAAACGATTTGGGACATGAAGCAATTAAAGCCTTATGTGAGTAAATATGTATTTCTGCATCCTAGAAAGTTTTTTTTAAGTAGTTTCTTGTACTGGCAGCCATTGCAGGGTGCCTGAGCAGAGCGTGCAGGACTGTCCTTACTTGGCCTGCAGACACTGATGCCACATCTCAAGGGTCACCCCTCTTCACTACTCATTTCAAAGATCTCGGGGGAAAATGGCATTGTCTTCGAGCCTTCATCTTTCTTTGTGTTTAACAAGTTCACAGATTTCTCTAGAAGCACCTGTTTTCCGTAGCAAAGACCCTACTTGTACAAATAGGCTATCCCAAAAAAATGCAAATGTTGTTCTGTAATAACACAGGTCATATATATTGACAGAAAATGGGTGAGGAAATTTACTTCAGGCTCTTTCTGCCTTCATACATCCCACAAGCCTGGTCGTCTCTCCTGCCAACATTTGCCTAGCTTCCTCCAAAGCCATTTTGGGATGTTATTAGAGAAACTAGTTAACTGAGGACCTATACTCGTGGAATAGTATTTCCAAAGAGCTTCAGGTGATCTGAAATGTAGGCTATGTCTCTTTCTGCCTTCATACATCCCACAAGCCTGGTCCTCTCTCCTGCCAACATTTGCCTAGCTTCCTTCAAAGCCATTTGGGATGTTATTTGAGAAACTTAACTGAGGACCTGTACTCGAGGAGCAGTATTCCCAAAGAGCTTCAGGTGATCTGAAATACAGGCTATGTGTGAGGAAAAATGGTGTCATGGAAGAGAGAGTGAAAAACAAGGGTAGGCTTCCTTACCCTGGACCTGGTCACTTGATATGGCCCAAACCTGAGGGTCTGGATGCATGCTTAGGTGGAAGGTATCTAGAGGAGCAGAGACATCTCTCTGTTATCCATCACTGAGATTGCTGTTTGATAGAGCCAGGTTGATATAAATTAGGAAAAAATTATTTTGCTGTGGTAGTAGCTGCTCTGTTTCTTCCAGAAAGCAGAAAAAGAGGTCTCTGTCCTCCTTCTCATTCTTTCTTACACCCTGCCCAGCAATCACAACAAATGGGTAACTTGTAAATTCCACATCTTTTCCATCAATGCTTGTGCTGAATCTGCCTAAACCACTTAAAAGGCCCAAATTTTAATCTATTAGCTGGAGCTAATGTACTCCGTGACAGAATCCTGAGAACTGGTGAGTCTTTGTCCCTGTGCCAGGGGCATCTTGATGGTAGAAGAGCACCCAAGGCAGGGAATATGAACCCAGAAAATGCACCAGGTCTCAATTCATCTTCTTGTGTTTCAGGGAGGATGCTGAATTGGCCTGTCAAGGAAATGTTTTGATTTCCAGTTCTGTTCCTTTTATTTTTTTTCCCCTCCTCACTGTTTTGTTTTGGGATGTATAAAAAAATATATGAAAGCAAGTTATTAATAAAACATCTATTATGCCCATGGGACAGAGGTCCTTCCATATTGTTCAGATGGCATGTTTATTGTTGACATCTCTCTTTTCTCTGAGTGTGCACAGAACCCTGAAATCCTTTTACATTTTTAATAAGATTATTTCTTTTTTTCAATCTAGTGCAAGAAAACCGCATCTGCAATATGCATAATACTCTCAAAAACTGCAGCATCAGAGGGAAAGCACTGCCAGTGTTTTTGGCTATCTACACTTCAAAGAGACATGACGCGAAAAACAATAGTACTAGAGTTCTCAAGAAGGTGCTTGTGTTTTTGCATCTCAGGGCATGTTTGTTTAAGGTAGCTGCCTTATCTCTCAGTTCTCACATTTGAGGTGAAGCACATTATAAACACAAAAGGAAATTCGTTTTGCTTTCCAACCAACAGCACACATGAAACCTGGAATAACCAACATTATTGTGCTGTTTTGTTTGAACTGGAGTGTCTTAGGGGGCAGGGTGATTGTCAGCTCTACGTTCCTGCAGCGTTGCACAGCCCGGGTCTGTGTGGAAGCTCTGTTGTGTTTGGCTCACAGCTAAATGGGGATCTCAAGCTGAAAAAGAAGTGTCTGTACAGAATCACTTAGGTCATCAGTCTGTGATGATGCAATCTTAGGTGGCAGCTGTCTTGAGGGAGCTGGTTCACTGTGTAGGATCCTGGACCACCTTGTAGCAGAATCCAGGTCCGCGTCCCTGAGCTGACGTAGGCTTCATTTTGATTTTGCTATGACAAAAGTTAGAGGCAGTCCTTCACACTGGTGTCCTGTGGGTCAGCCAACATCACAGAAGCTGCAGAGGCTCAGAAATGAAGATGAAAGTGGTTCAGGCAGGTGCCAGATACTTCTAATCTGATCCACACGACAGTTTCTTTCTTCCCAGGATGAACACATACACAGAACAGAAGATCTGTTGCGATGGAGAAATCCCTGGCTATTGTGAAGTAGCAACAGGGGTTTGGTTTGGAATGGATTTGGGGGTTAGAAGGCAGGCTTTGGCCATCCCAACAGCTACATTGGATATGCTAGAGATGGATGAAGAGCATATGGCGTGTGTGTTGTCATTATTATACACACAAATATTGTTAATCACATGGGAAGTCTGAAGGGTCTCTCTGTTGCTCCTTCTTCCAGTGCTTTGGGTCCCAGCAGCTGAGCAGACCTGTTGCTGGACAGTCCCTTCCCATCCCACCTTCTCCTTTGCTGATTGCCATTTCAGGTGGCTGCAAGGTGAGGTAGCTACAAGGGAGAAACCACCAACACTGAAACATTCTGTCTATGGATCAGAAATAACATTTAATTCCCCAAATTCTCTAGTCTACTGAGGAGCACTAAGGACAGTTCTGTTCTTCAGTGCAGAGAAGCAATCAGCTGCAAACAAGCTAGTGGATTCTTTTAAGCGCTGAAAAGAGATCAATAATCAAAATATTGAGTATTTTCTCACCTTGAACGCTTAGGGTTTTGTTCAAAAGGGCAGAATAGATACACAGAGCGTGCAGTGAAAAGGCAGAGCAAGTTCTAAGAGGTGTGGCGGATCCTCTGTACAAGGGAAGGTTTAAATTGATTAAGAGACAAATGAGAGGTGATATGTTAGTGGTATATAGGAGAGTGAATTGCCAGAAGAGGTCAGTCAGATGCTCCTATTTAGCCTTTCCCGTAAATCAAGAGTGAGTAGAGTGCTACACAATAATACTAAAAGCTAATGAATTTAACAGTGATACAAGTAAAATATTTTCTTACATGGTGCATAATTAACCTGGGAAATTCATCAGATACCATTAAGACAAAGAGCCTAGCAGGATTAAAAATGGATAATAAGTGACAGAAACTACATAAAGATAGAGATGTATACAGGGTGTTCAGCCATTTACTTACAACCGTTTGCTGCCTGGGGCTGCAAAGAAACATCCCCTGTGGGACAGCTAGAGGTAATGATTGGACTCCTTGTACCTTTTTCATTGCAGTGGGCAAGCTGAGCAGGGACCAGTTGAACTGCTTTCAATATGGGCACTCATTTTCCAGAGCAGAGGGCACACCTCCACCCACCCAAAATCACAACCAGAAAACATTCAAAGAACTTCGGAGCTGCTGCTTCGAAAGCTTCTCTGTTTTGAGGATGGGTAGAAGGTACTGATGGGGAGATAGTCTTTCCTTTTGTCTTCTAGACATGCAGCCAAGGAACTTATGGCTAGGATCTAAGTATAGGAGTTGTATTATGACACAGGCATGGGAGAACCATGTGAAATTTATGAGTCTGCCTTTTATTAACTGAAACGTGCTCTAAAATGTGGTGTTTTGTGGGTAATTAATTGGCGTGCATTCTGAACTCTCAGTGTTTTATGGTCCTTCTTAAACTAATTAAAGCTGTCAGCTTTGAAGATGTACATGATATCATCCCAGGTTTGACAGCCTGCCTCTTTTTGGAGGTGCATGGACACGTTGCTTTGCCACACGATGGTGGGTTCCCTGCACCTCTCCAGTGCTTCTGAGGGTTTAAGAGGAAACCTTAGAAAACCAGAAAACTTCACCACAGTTAAGAGTTTGGGAGGCAAATTTCTACCTGTTCCTGTTTCTCTTAAGTCTGTTCTGCCCTTGAGTTGCGAGGATGAGCAGGGCTGAGTGTCTGCAACAACCCAAATACCAGGTTATGTGGGTGAATCCAAAGGAAGCGAGGGTGTAGAATAGAAAGTTGTTATTAAAAAAAAAAATTAAAATGGGACTGAATAAAATTTCCAGTCCTCATGTCTTGAGTTTTGAGTATGGATCTCTTTAACTTCAGTACGTTTTGTGCAAGACACTGAAGTGAGGGTCCGTGTTTTGTATCCAGTATGCAACTAGGTCTTTGTAACAAGAATATATAAGGAAAAATGGGCATTAATTCTCACAGTATCTCAGGCACGTTTGGAAATGTGCAATTTCAGAGTTTAAAAATAGTGTGCACTAGATAAGTAATGGTAGAGAATATACATTTGCTGTGACAACACATGGTCAGTTGGCAGAAGGAAGAGACTGATGTTTTAGTAGGATCCTTCAAGTGTTCCTTTGGTGAAACCTACTGACCAAGAAGGGCTCTAGCACCTGAGTAGCAAAGGGTTTGGGTATGGCCCAACCCCAGCAGGTCCCTTACTGGAGATTTTTCTCATCTGTTGTCCTTGGTCCTGAGGGAAGGGTGACTTTTTTTTTTAATCAGAAGCGAGTGCTAGGGAAGGTTCCTATGTTCTGCAAAGCAAACATTGCCCTGGGGCCCATTTATGCACCCTACAAAAATCAGGACTTGTGATTGAGTCCTGCCTCTGTGATTATTCTCAGCTCCCCTATGCTCCCTGTTTCCCTTCTCAAGCAGGGATGTGATGCAGGGGAACCTGCTGTGCTGTGATATGTGCATTCCCTCAGGCTTCTCTTTCAGCCTCTTCTCAGAATTAGCCATGTAAAATCTATACACTGCCTGATTACAGTGGTGATTGGGGTCCTAACTCACTTTCCAGCTTTCTCCCAAACTCTACCCATGGTCTACAGACTATGTAGTAATTGATTAGCTGAACTTCTTGAGTGCCTTGGGCTGAATGGGAGTCTTTGGCTCTCTTGCAGCATGGGGTGCTTACAAAACTAGGCTGAATGTTACCTGCACTCTAGCTGTCCCAGCAGAGAATTAAAGGACCAGTAAAATGCATGTTGCTAGATATAGGTAAATAAAAAGAGGGATGCAAATTTGTTCAGGGCAGTTTACATGACCTCTTTTAGCTGTAGCTCAGGAAGTCAGCCTGTCTTTCTCACTGTTTGCTCAGGAATTCTATTTTGCAGCTGCGTTTCTTAAGTTAAAAGCTGACCCTTTTTCCTGCAAAAGTTCAAGATTCAATAAACTGATTCTTATTGATTTTTGATTTTTTATTTTAATGAGAAATCTTTCTAGCTGGAAACACCTTTTTCAGTTCCTTTACAGGTCTTTTCTGGTGTCTCCTTTTGCAACAATAATCCCAGTTACTTAGAACAGCTGACTGTTCATATGAATCTGAGTAGAAGATAATCTGTATAGGGAGAATATGGAGATAAACACTGATTCTTGGATGTGTTTGCCTTAGCTACAGTCTCAGCTTTCATTGTTCTCATCATTGACTGTTAATAGATAAAGCTCCTTGTTTAAAGTGTCTGTGGTCTATCTCAAACTGAAGTCAGGTCCTGAAAAAAAAGGTCTCCTGCAAGTCTAATTTTGACTTGATAAAATTTTAGCCAAATTTGAGCAAAAATTCTACCAAGTCCAAGTGAATATTCTTATAGGTAACAATGGGAGGAGCACTGTGGTGGTGATACAGGCCCAGTGAATTGCTCATCCTGGACAGAGGCCAGACTTAGGCACTTTGGGGGTTTAGAAATGGATGTGTCCACCAACAAAGGAGACTCTGTCAGAACCCTGAGCTGTGAACTTGGCTAACAAGGAACAAAACACCTGAGTGGGAGGAAGAAGAAACCTCACTGCAGTTAAGGCTTGCAAACATTTTTCTTTTTTTTCCCTACTCTTCCCATCTTTTGTCTGGCTGCTTTCTGCGCTGAGCAGCTGCTGGCAGGGGTTGTGGGGCTGCCTCTTTGCTGGTATTGAGTCAGGTTTTTTCCCACCAAATTACTGTAGATATTAAAGGAGACAGGGAGAATACTGGTCTCCTGGGGAAAGGAGCAGCTTGGTAGCAAGCCATGGTTATTCCTTTCTGTTGTCAGGACAAGAAAGGGTAGACATCTGCTCTGTGCATGTATATACTCCTCTGATGACCTCCCCTTGTGTCCTCCCATAGCTGACCAACCACGTGCCAGGCTTCTGTCTTTAATAAAGCATTTAGTAGAGAAACCAGCACATCTGTACAGCTTTCATGTAAGGAACCCTTCAAAACCAAAGAAACGGTTATATGTCCAAAAGTTTGTTTCATTTTTTTTTCTTTTCACCCAACTAAACCAGCTGATCTTCAGAAAGATACGGGTTCATTTCATAAGCCTTGCCTTGCTTAGAAAAACAAGGAGAGAGGAGTCTCCGTGCTCCGAAGAAAGCTTAAAAGAAGATTAATTAATTAATTAAGAACCTTTTCTTCTGAGTGCAACAGGATCCGAGTAACAAGTGAACTTTTCATTTCCAGTAATAGCAGAAATTACGTCAATAGCATGATTGTGAGCACCCGTGGGGCCATAATGTGAATGGTCTTTATTAAGGAGTAGACTGAACTTCTGACTATCTTTCTTCCAGTCATTTCCACAGGCTATAAACAGCGCCTGGTTTGTTGCTATTAAAAGAGTCTAAAGACGAGGATGCTGAAAAGCATTACTGTTTAAGGACTCACGGCTTGACATGAACATGAAAAATGTTTTCTTGAAAGAAAAGTGAATTTGGGTTCTCTAGAACGTTCTAGTTTTGGTCAGGGATTATGATGTTGAATATTTGTGATGTGGGGGAAACGTTTCTTTTTGTTTCTGACTTCTGTATGAAGTCACAAAACACCTGGGAGACAATTTTTATGTTTTCTTGGTGTTATTTTTTTGCCTGTGTTAGTAGTTGATGAAAGACCCTGGTCTTAGTTAATGATCAGGCCTCATTATATGTTTATTCCCTTAAATGACCACGCTGAGGAGCGACCTTTCCTGAACAACATGGTATTTTGCAAAATGATGCTAAGTAAAAACCGAAGTAATCTGCTGAGGTGATATTGAAGACATATCTCTCAGGCACAGCAGATCTATGCATTAATCCTATGTTTTGGGGTCTTTAATTGCTTTAAATATTTGCTTCTAGATCTGTGTTGCACCCATCTTATTTACATGGTTTATTTTTCATTTTATGAACAAATCGATAACCAGACAGACTCTTTACCACACTGGATTAGTTTTATTTATTCTCTTTGAACTTGATTAAAAAGCTGTCAAACATAAGTCTACATTTTATCAGCAGAATACTTTTACAAAACAGGGTAGGAGATGTGTATAGCTGGAAACATACATTCCAAAATGAAACAATATTTGATATATTCTAGACAGTTACCCTTTTGTTTATCCATGACAACTGAAACTAACCATCAAATGCATAAATTGATTCAAGTCTAGCCAAGTAATCCTAAGGGCATATGAAAAGGCTTTTTTTTAAAGTTCTTTCTAGATGAATTTAATGTAGTTCACCAATAAAGCATCCTCAGGAGCACAATACAAATGCTACAGAACATGAGATAGCTGGGGAAAGCGGGCAGATGTACAGTGTGATGAAGAATCAAAATGGATGTTACATTAAAATGAGCAGTCATGCAATGTCTTCGTTTCATGTACTGCATTTCAGGAAAAAATGCCACATTTACAAATTAATTTTAATTTTTTTTTTTTAAGGCACTGTTATGCAAATAGTGACATTCTGTTCTGAGGGGGTTTATTTGTTTGTTCTTGTCGATTTTTTAAAATTGTTTTAAAGTATCATAAAAATTATTTTTTTTTTTTTATTCTTGTAGGCAAGTTGATTATTCATCATGTCTTTAGTTTTCAATGTTTGTTAGAGAGAAAGGTAAATTATACTCATATCAGCTACAAACGGTCTGGTATCACTGTTTTAATTCATTGCTTTTGATATACATATTTTAATCCATTTTCCACAGATCTCCTCAATTATTATTTGTCTTTCTGTGACATTGCATATGTTGGTAAACAGCATTTTCCATGGTCTTGGGCCATATGCTGTATGCTGAGCTTGCAAAAAAAAGTGACACTTGGAGTGCTAGCATAATGAATCTCTCAAAGGGTTAATGCAGAATACATATAGGCAAATGTTGACAATATTTTTTTTATTCCAATGTTTGGAAATTAAACACAAAATCGTCATTAAGTTTTCACAAAACGAGGCATCTGTCACTTGAAAGAAAAAGAAATATTTCAGAAATATGTTTACAGAAATGTAAAAATATTAGACATCAAGACAGATGTGAACGTTTTCAATACCAGGCCCTGTCTGTCAGTCTTCCTCAGAGCCGAAGATCTTGCTGTACTCGCTCAGCATAAGTTCAACTATCTGATTTTGGTAGAGCATGTGGACTGCCATGTTCCCTGTCTCCTTTTCAGGTCTAAGGAGTGTCGGTCCAAACACGATTCCTAAGCTTTGTGTTGACATCAGATTCACGGATTCCTTGGCTGCTATCCTGTTGACGAAAGGAAAGAATTGGTTAAAAAAGAGGGATGGCAAAGGAGTCGCTGTTGCATTGAAGTACATAGAGGCACTTGTTTTTACTGAGTCTCCTAACAGGGATGTTTGTTGGGTTAAGTTATCCAAAAAAAAAAAAAGAAAACAGGGAGGGGAGAGGGCTTCTACCAACCTTACAAACAAGGAAAGGAGGGTTGGCTCCAGACAGCAAGGTGTGCGTGGGGTGGATGGAGGTCCAGAGCCTCATTTACAGTATTCTCCTATCAGGGCACAATTTGTTGCTTTCTGGTGAGTGACCATTAGTTAGTGTATGTGCTATAAGGCAATCATTTTTGGGCTCATACATTTAGATACTGAAAATAGAGGTGGCTTTTTATGCTAAGGAAATGGAGCACTTTTGGTGCCAATGGTTTTGGTGGCTCCAGGGAGAAGCTTTCCTGCTTCTCTTAAACAGAGTCTGTCCCCAGCACTAAAAGAATTGGGGGGGGAAAGCCTCTTAATATAGAGCTCATATGAAACACATTCCTTCTGCTAATTCAAATCCAATAAAGTCAGTATGGCCTGAAATGGATTGTGAAATTTATATAACTAAAGACTTTTGCATGCCTTATCCTGACACAAAGTTTCTTGAAAGACACTGTGAGACCACATACCTTAATGAGATGACTTAGAAAATAATGGTAAGGATTATAACCTTTGATATCTTTATTACCCACAAAATTACAAGAGGAGGAACTATTATTATTAAAAGGTGATCTTATGTCTGTATTAAGACTTAATATTCTTGTGGAAATGGCATTAAGGATGGAGAAGTCTGGTCTAAGAACAATATAGGTTTAACGGATGGAGTTTAGGTAGGCAGTTTCACATAAATCTCTGCAGTGGTGAGTACACACTAAGTAGAAATCCATTTCCCTCAACCTTCCAGAAAATATAAAATATCCCAGGTTGGAAAGACTAGTAAATGAAGATACATATTTTATCAATAAATTGCACAGATCTACCAAGGAATGCGATGTAAATGCAACTTGAATATGTAAATGTTTGAATTTATGGCTGCTTCCTTAACCTGTTAGTTTTAACTTAAATACTGCAAGTGGGCTGTTGAAGACAAATTCTGTTTCCCTCTCCCCTCCCCCATTTTCACTCATTTACCTTTTTAAAATCCAGACAGCAATTTAAAAATCATCATAGCTGTCTATTTTCCCCATACCTGTTGCTGAATTTACAGCAAGCTCCACTATAAGTAAAAGAAACTTCATGAGATATAACAGCTCCAGTCACTTAAAAAAAGGTTTCTTTCATGTTAGTGGGTGGGTCACACAGCAAAGAGCATCTTGTGGATTTCTGCCAATCTTGTCATTTGCCACATTCCTTGAGTGCTGGTATTTTTTTTTTCCCATATATAAATAGGACACATTACTTAGTTCTGCCTCATGCTTGTAACCGTGGTGTCCATTCCACAAAACACTCTCCATATGGCACTAATCAGATTGGCTCAACTATTAGTTTCTTAAAATATAGCATCTTTATAATAAATTAAAAATAATTATCCTTCCTCTGCGCTAATATTAACATACCATCTCTTCTCTTAGGAGTTTAGAAAGTCTCAAAAGTTAGTAGTTTTGTTGCCAAATGACTGCGTGGGCTTCTGATGGACATCATGCAACTTTATCATAATTAAAAATGTTGCAGGGTGAGGTTGTTGTGTTGAATGCCATTGATGCAGAAGCACATGTATCAAGCTTGGGCCCTTGCTGTGAGAAAGACTTGATTTCTCTAGAGCTTGCTATATGCTAGAAGTTGGAAACCTTATGAAGTATTTGCAGATGACATCAGCATGGGTAGAGATCAGCTAGTTCGCCAGGGAAAAGAGAACATGTTCAGCAGTTGTATCTTGTGTAACTTTAGAGACCATCAATTTAGCATCAGTCGTGGCTTTGGAGTGAGGTGGTGTTGATAACAGACAGCACTGACGAGGAGAAACATCTCTTAGGGAGCAGGAGGCAGTAGACCACGGATGAGCAGAGTCATGGTGGAGAACACTGGTGGCAGAACTCAATTTACTGAAGGGAGAGCAGGACACTGACCATTATCTGTAAAATTTGGAGCAAGGCATTGACATCCTATGTTTCTGATGTGGAGAGATCAATGTCCAACCCCTCTGTCCTCATTTGCCTTCTTTCTAAAGCAGAATAATTCCCCTTGTTTTTCCTGGAGATGCCATCCTGCACACAGAGCCCTCTTTGAGTTCAGGCATTGCCAGCACATGGTTGGCAGTTGCTGAGCTCTCGGGAGGTGAGGGTATGGTGTGAACAAGGGAGGGTGTGTATGGTGTGTGCTGGTGATGCAGAGGAACTGGCTTTCTGTTGTGGTTCATCCATGTGGAATGTGGCTCTGACAACATCCACGTGATTTAGGGCCCCTAAGCTTAACATTAGTATAGTAGTATATATTTATCACTACTTTATCTTGTAGTGATAAAATCTCTTGAAAATTATTGATATTTTCTATCCATCATACTTGTTTTGATGATAATAATAAGAAAAATCTATAAACCAAGCAAACTTAGAAACATGGATAGTCTGAGTAGTTAAATACTCTGTGTTATAATGCAAGTACTGGAGGGAAAGAAGGAATTCAAGCCAGCCTGGATAAAATAATTATAAGTTTAGGACCCGATGCCCTTTTAAATTACAAATATTTACCAATGAAATTCTGTAACTAATATTTTTTTTCATGTGTCCAAAAAGTCAAAACAAAACCAGATACGCACATTTAAAGCTATTACTGTAGCTAAGAGAAATTGAGTTGTTAAAAGAGAAATTCCCTAAAAAAATGGACAAGAATTCTTGTTTTGGCAAGGAAAAGAGCAGAAAGAGTGATGCACCATTCAGGACATGAGAAGTAAAAGGAAATGCCAGAGCTCCATTTTATCAAGCTCAAATGAAAGGGGCAATGATCCATCAGTTTAAGATTATTCTAGAAGCAGTCTATAATCCAGTGCCACAGATGTTGGAACCATATCAAGAAATTGTTGAGGATTGTGCTGTGGAAGATTTTTTTGTCCCTCTCAAAAAAGTGAGCTTCAAGAGTGGCTTCAGTCTTCTAAGATCACGTCAGGAGATATGCAGAAAATACAGTTCTCATTATTAATAGTAATGAAATTAATGATGTATTAAAACAGCAGAAGTGCCTGATAGAACTCTAGTGTCAATGACAGAGATATAAGCAAAAATACTTGGAATTTATGCTTTGGCTGTTGCCAAGGCAACCATAAGCTGGAAAGCGTGTGACTGAAAGCAGGGCAACTCCACAGCTAAGAGGGTCATCGTATGGCAAGTTTGGCTCTCTAGTTCCATTAAACCCACACTTTTCTAACTCTCTAAATAAAATCATTATTAATTTTGACATTTGGAAAGCACACTGCATTATTACTTCAAACACACTAGGTGTTAGGAAACGTTCCTCATCCATTTTTACTCTGTAGTAACTGCTGAGGAGGGGAAAGTGTTTTGACAGCAACTCCGATTCCTCAACATTTTAGTGTTCCTACTGCACATAAAAAAAGAGAGAAAGAAGTCAGTGTACTTAGGGAGAAAAAAACATTGGAAAGGGCACTGGTTTACTGGGAGCTGGAGAGTGTTTGAAGGTAAAACTGTCCTCTGCTAGTTGCATTGAGAACTGCTCAGTCTTGCTTTCTTAGCCCTTCCAGCCTACAAGGATTGAAGTTTGCTCAATGTCAGGGGCATTTCTACCTTTGGAAGAACTGATTGTAGCTATGCCTAATACTCTCTTCCTCTTTTAAATTGTATCTAAGGGTAACTTTTCAGTAAGTCAATCCTGCTGCTCTTCCATGAACTGGTAATATGGACTAGGACCAAAGGGCAACGTGGTACAAAATGAACACTAAGATGGGGTCATCTGGTGAAATATCATGGACCAGAATGGCAGGTGTAGGAAATGGCATCCTCTGAATTCAGTAGAGGACTAAGGGATAAAAGTAGGTTTTGATCTTATCAGAATTCTGTCCCCCAGCTCTATAGACAATATTTTATTTAACTAGGGTAAGTCAATGCCATGAGAGACAGAAACCAAGATCTAAACAGAGGCCAAGAAAGATTAAAGATGTATGGCAATAAAGAAAAGTACTCAGAAAGGAGAAGAAAAAAAGATGTATTTGTGACATCTGTCCTCTTGGTATAACAACTAACCTTACAGAATTAGGAACCAACTTCTCTCTTAGTGAATTGTCCCAGGGCAGTACTTTTGGGTGGGTTTTTTAGCTTTGCTGAGCTATGCTGGCAACCACTGTCACAACCAGAGATGCTCATCCCAGTGGACAATGGGGCTGACCTGGTGGCTAAGTTTCTATAAACTGCCATACTGGGTCCAAATCCATGCACCCCATTTATACACTTTACCAATAATTATCCTCAATTAGTTGATATGTGTTTCCTACATATACTCAGGTATATGCAAATGGAATGTTTTAGCTTAAGGACTTGGGAGTAGCTCAGCTGCCTTCAGCTCACCTCAACTACAGCCCTGTTAACAGCCCTTTTCACTGCACTGTTGTGTTTTTATGCAGCAGTTTTCTGACTTTTGCTATTGAAGAGCTCCCACTCAATTTGAATGTGCTAAAATTTGACTCTTAGGCTGAACAGTTTCTCGCTCAACATTTTATGTTCCTCCTTCCCAGATGCTGGTTCACAGGAGTTAAAAAATAACAGGTATTATATACTTAGCTTTAGTGACAAGACATTTGGGAAGGAATCATCCAACCTTGAAATAAAATCTTTATTGAAAGCAATTCTACATCCACGCCAGTCAGATACATTGTACGATCAGAAGAGGCGTCCCAGGGGGAAGCTCGGTGCAGTAGACAGGGTTGATTACTTGGACCTCCTGTCAGTTCTTAACTCATTGACAATGGCTGAGACATTCAGTACAACTTTGTTTTCTTTATTCGGAAGTAAAGTTAATATACTTACCTTAACTGTGCCCAATGTACTGGAAAATAACCTGGTAATAAAATGTACCGTCCTACGAAGTGATAATGTCTGTGTGTATAAGCACATTTTGGCAGGGCTTTTGCAGGAGGATTTTGCAGTGTTAGGAAGGAGGCACAAGCACAAAATGATGCACAGATAAACTATCAAATTTATTCTCAGCACATTTCCTTTCCATTTAAGTCCTGTTACATACCTTCCTCAGATGCAGCATGTTGTTGCAACGTCATTTGCTGCTGTAAACTTATGTCAGTTCAACTATATAGGTGTTCTTCAGGAAGAGCTTAAGTGGGTTTTGGTTCTGAAAAAACAACTGAACTACAGCTTTGAGGGTGCTCTTAAAACACAAATGCCCAATAGGTGTCCTTCTATAAGAGGCCAAAGCCTTGCAGAGATATCTATATCCAGCTGGGTGTGGCTGCTCAGGTCAGACAGCAAAATACACCCAGTGTGGAGGACGAGTGCAGGGCCTGTGGGCTACTGAACCCATCCTGAGAGACTTGCAGAAATAATCGGTGGTAGGAGAGCCCTTTGAAGCCATAAATCATCATCCCTGGAGGTGTTCAGAAAATGAGTAGATGTAGCACTTGAGGCTATGGTCTAGTGGTAAGGGAAATGTTGGCATGAAGGTTGGACTTGATGATCCTAGAGGTCCTTTCCAACCACAGTGATTCTCTGATTCCATGATAAGCTCTGTTTATGTAAACTGTTCAATTTGTTGCACTGCAGTGTAGATAAATTTAAAACTTAGGAATAAATTGGGATTCTTGATGTTTTTATGAATGCAAACTAACCCCCATTATTATTCATGTCCTGGCTTTATGGACGATTTGCTCAGTTGCATTACAGGGGTATTCACCAGCTGATGAAGCTAAGCAAATGCAAACATCATCAGCTTGCTGTTTGTGACATCCTTACACCACCTTGGGAGGGGGGAGCTTTGTGCATACATAGCTCCGACCTGAGTTTTATGCTTATAGAGGAGCTCCAAAAACACTACAACATCTGTCCTTTCCAAAATGTGCCATGTGGTTTCTCCTGCAGCACACATACCCAATTCAGGGATCACGGTGGACTAATAGAGTTTGAAGCTACTTTCTTTTGCCCGTGTAAAATACAAAGGTATTTTAAATGCCTCCTTGCTTCACAGGTTAAATTTGAAACAATAGCTCTCCAAGGCTGGTAATAGAGAAACCAGGTCATGGCGTAGGATACGTTATGAGAGGGGTCAGGAATAGTTCAGACATACTTAAGAGCTTGCTTTTGCTGAAAATAGCCTCGATGGCTCCTGGCCTACAGAAACTCCATAGGCTTCCTGTGCTCTGCAGCTGTGGGTTCGTGTTACAGCTCTTTGGGAAAAATCCCTTCTCTTCATTTGCCCTGGGACACAAGAACAAGCACTTGATGCTGTCGTCTTCTACAGACCAGCCTTTAAATCTGACCATTGGGTGGCTATATATAGTACCTGGACAGCTGACAGAGACCTGGTGGAGAATGGGCTTCCTCAGGGGATCCCCTGCAGATCTCTCAGCACGAGCCCTTCCCTGGATGAACTGCCTTGGAGTCTAGCCCTAAATGAAAATAATAACTAAACTAACTCTGAACGTCGGTTCACAGTTGGCTGAATAGACTCTGAAAAGCTGAAGAGAGGCATTTATTCTGGCTTAGCCTGGTTTAATAAGAGAACAGTGCAAAATAAAGTCTTCTCACCATTGGATGAACTTTGCTACCTGTATGACATCCTTTCTGAGAAGCATATGACGTCTTGCCTCTCCACACACCTCATATAGTGCCTGTCTGGTAGAGAAAGTCTTTATTTTTCAGCTGACTGACACCAAGATGTAAAAGGACAGTTAGATATCTAAAGAGACTCTGGTCTCTACCTGGGCTTTGTTCAAGAATGTGCTTTGGAGACGTCCTGCTTGTTCTTCTGCACAGTGGGAGTTGTCTCTACCTTTGGCTGTGGCTATGTGAAGAGAGCAGTGTAACATGGTCTCTGCATCTCAGCCTCAGGATTGTTTCTTTTTTTCTGGCCATCTCCTGTGTTAGAGAAACTTCCAATGCAGATGGTGCACACTGGTGTCCCAGCATGGCATGGACAGCAAGGGCAGGAGTTCATCTCCATGCTGCAGAGGCTCTACTGAAGAGCCCCATGTGGGCAGAATCTCAAGTCCTGCTCCCCCAAGCCACGTTACGTCAAAGAAATGGATTCAAAATCTTTCCACAAAGTCTTCATTATTACAGGGGAAGTTCCAGGACTCCCTTTTGGAAACTTGACCCAACCAGGTGACCTGCTAGGTTCTTTATTTACTGCCAGCCAGTGCTGGCCTCCCAGTTTGGCTTGAGTTTTAGTCTTTTTGTGTGTGAATGCAAACTGGTTCTGACTAATGCTCACAAGACTGGAGGGAGGAGGAGATCTGGCTACCCCATGTTATCACAGTGCGAGTTGCTCTTCAGCCTGAAGTTACCTGTTTGTGGACAACCACTTGGTAGGAATCAGCTGAAGGCCACAAACTTCCTTCAGGAGCATCTCAGACTCCTCTGGCTGCTGCTCCATGCACAAGGCATTATTTTTGTGCTTTCTCTAACAGCAGCACATATATCTCTCTCTCAAACAACAGTGAACCTCTCTTCAAAAGCCAGGCTACTGCTGGAAGCATGAGCCTCTCCTTGGGGAGGGGATGGGAGAGAACAAAACCACCCGTGACAGATGTTAGGCAGATGCTAATGCACTTCTTAGAGGTGTTTGGATAGTCGAGTGATAAAGGCAGTGTGACACTACATAGAACAATATATTTTCAGACAGAGATATAACACATAAAGTCCTTAGCTGTATTTTTGGCTGGGGGTGTAATTTTTGCTGTGATTTGTTTTTATTTTTTAATTTTTTTTTTTTTTTTAAAATCTATTTCTGACTCTTTTTTTCCTGCAGACCAACTATCTTATGGTAAAGACCAACCTGTGAGAGGTCCTGAATCTGTATGCTTTTGTAGCCTGTGTGGCTCAGAAGGCAACAGATACTTTTTGCATGAATAAAGCTTTAACTTTTTAAATTGCTTAAATATTTTCGTTCAAGGATGCCTGGAGCTACGTTTCCTTGTAACATTAAGAATAAAAAGCAGTTAGTAACAATCTCCCTTAAATAAAGAATTGTAAATATAGGACCTTTATCGTCAGCACAGCACATCCAAAAATGTCTTTGTAAAATAAATCAAATTATATGAGTTAATTGATTCCAGGCCACATCAGCAACTGCAGGTGGAAACTGAATAACAGGATGTTTATTAATGAGGGACTATTAATCAAAATTGACAATATCAATTCCTATTTCTTTTATTTGAATACTACCTGCAAAATCCGTGGGGGTACTTGCTGAATTTTTAAATAAAAAATTAAAAGTAAAGTAAAACGCCAGCACTTGGGCTTTTAGCTTTAGATGTAGGGCTATTTGTTTAAACAGCGAAAGGATATCCTAAATCCAATTTGACAGGCAATGCCAAAGATGCCAGTGGTAATTAATTAGCACTTAATTTAGACCACAGAACAACAGGATATGGAATTGGTGCTCAGTGCCATTTCCCCTTAGGCTTCATCTCATGAGGGTCAGGAGTATGGCTGTTGCATTGAAGGTCAGTAAATAAATTGGGGGAACACATTGACACTGGACTTTTCATGATAGATATCCTTCACCCTTATTACTGCCTCTGGCTACGGCTGATGAGAAAAGGGCTGCAATTGTTCTGTGAGGGATGCTGTGCACAGGCTCGGTTCGAGCAAGGTAGTGTCCTAGGGTGGTGGTGGTGCTGCTGGATGCTTCCTATGGGCAGAGAGCTGTCTCAACTTTGTATCTGGGCTGGAAATAAACTTCTGACTGTGGCACAGAACTCTGACAGGCGAGAAAATTCACTTAAAAGCAGTCCTTAGGTTTGCTAGATTTGTGAGCTTAGCTTTAGATTAAGCATAATTAAAATCGGTGGAAGATTTTAAAGTGAGGTTAGAAACTAGGTCAGCAAGGGAAAAAAACACATTTCCTTATTATCCTTTTGTCTTTGTCTTAATAATATTTGATACTTCTCCACAAAGCTAAAGGCTCTTAATAAAGGTGGATTAATGTTATTAACAGCATTGTTTTCTGATGGGGGCACTGAGGCTTTGGCACGCTTAGTGATGGACAAACAGAAAAATATGTGGAAAAAAAAAGCAGAGCTACCAGTTCTGCTGGTAACCCAGCTGTTTTTTAACTGAGGGAAAAAAGCCACCCTTCTTCAATACACCCAAAGCAGAGGGTATATTGGAAAGCACACAGGAGACCCTATGGAGCCTTGTTCACAGAGGCACATAAATTGCCTTCTTGGGTTCAGATTTACTGGTAAGAAAAATAGAAGGATGACAAGAGTGAGTATTATAATATAATCCTCCTCCTCCCAGTAAATTTATTGCAACTGCCAGCTACTACTATGCTCTTTTTCTCCAGTAATCTCTACCTGTCTTTCAAAAGAGCAGCTCAGGTGGAAGGGTGTCAAAAGTGGCACCAGTACTCAGGGAAGTTGCAGTTCTCTGAAACTGTTTCTTGCACACTACATCCCACTGTGCCTAAGTAGCCCAATTCTACCATAGCCTGCAGGATGATGAACAATGGGAACGTCAGCAGATACAGCAGGGTAATTCTTATTGCACGTCTGAGATGTACTCCACGAGCACAGCTTGATCCCTTTGGTCCCCAAAAGGGCTCCCTGCATGGCTACATCAGGAAAACACCGAGTTAGACTGCAGGCCATGCTCAGAAAATGTATTTTGGAAGACCCAGGTTAACAGTTCTTCTAACATTCACTTCTTTGCACCCTTTGCAGTGACAGTGAGTGAAATTTCAGCGACTGTTAAAGTCACTGACAAAACTCCTGGTGACTGTGAGCCAGAATGGAGTCAGAATTTCACCTTATATATACTTAACTTTCCTCATTTTGGATAATATCTTAATTTTACTAAGAGGTATTCCTACTTATGATTATGTTTAATCTAAAACCTTTTGCAGCCTTCACTTATAGTCCCTTTGTGCTACGATAATCCAGTTGACAGCAAATAACTCAGCCCTGGTCATGACAGATTTACTTTCTGACTTAAAGCCCAAAAGTGGCAATCAGCTGGAATTACAACCTGGGATGCTGAACTGTAGAGAACCTGCTCAGCAATGCATCTTTACTGGTGAGTCTGGAGCTTCTTGTGAAAACCTCAGTTTCTCTAAAAACACATTGGTTTTGTCCAGCATCATGAATAAATTATTCAGTTTTGTGAACAATCAATAATTCTTGATGTTGAAAACAGAGAATCTGCCAAAGAATTCCATGAAAGTCAGAGAACAAGCTCACACCAAAGTTTTCCTTCTCTGTGAGCTCCTATATATGCAATTACTTCATAAATTGTTTTGTTTCAGGTCTTTTTGAATAATGAAAACCTTTTTAATATTGGCCTACTAACTGTCCCCAGTACCAGATCTCCATGTTTTAACCTCTATTCTCACCATCTTGTTGTTAAAATTAGAGTCTTTTTGCAATGCTCTGCCCAGCAGAGATGATTTTATATGGGATCTGACCTCAACCAGGATTCCTACTCTTTCAGGTTGAGTTCTGAGCTCTCCACAAGCTGCTCTTGCAACATACAGGCACTGTGTTTGTATCAGATTTGAAAGATGCTTTAACATGCCTCCCAGCATCACGATTGTTTCAGCCCTGATATTGAACATGAGTAGGATGAATGTATCTCTTAAATGCACTAGTGAGTATGTGCCACGAGTCTTTGATTTCTTTAAACTTATTTACATTTTCCTTGCCCTTGAGCAATGAATTTACTATGTCAGCATTGTCTTTTCTACTTACACTTTGTCTGTCTTGTCCACTCACCTTAGCTTGATGTTTATTCCTCGTGCACGTGTATAGTCCATTGCACTAAATGCAGGAACTGCCTGGAGTGGAGGATTTTCCACATATTGTACCTAACGTGCACCCTTTGTAGTACTGCTTGTTCTGCAATACTTCCTAGCTTTAAACTGGCTTTGAATTTTCTCATTAGTTCCTTTTTAAGTCAAATACTCATTCACACGTGCACTGGTCTCAGATGGCTGCGGTCTGACTGCTGTAGGTGCTTTACAAAAGTCTTTATTCTTGAAAACAGGCAGCCCTACCTCTCTTAGCAGTTGTGTTTCTTTCATCTTTGAAACTTCAAGTGACCAGACTTGTCAATATCTGCTTTTGTCTCACCCTGATCAAAACACACGGTGAGAAAAACTGGTGAAAAAAACATACCTGAGTCTCTTGGACCTCCTAACCAAAATCACATTTGACAGACTTGGAAGGATTTAGGAACAACAGGTACAATCTTGCTGTTGAAATCAAGGCATATACTCATCACTCTTGGACAGCTGATTCAGTTAGCAGTTCCCAGGACAGCAGGACTCTCTGTGGTAGCTTGACTGAGTAAAAAAGCCTCTAAGCACCTGATAAATCTACAGAGAAGCATTTCTGAAAGTGCCCATCTGCCAGACGGGTCTGTCCCTGCATGGCCTTGCCTGTTGACATTACACGTAGGCATGCTGTTCTTGGAGAGCAAGCTTAAATGCCTTGCATAGGATTTTTTTTATTGGCTTGAGCTCCAGAAGACCACTTACACTGCATTGGCTAGCTCTTAGGTAAGACTAAATTCATGAGACTGTTTTGTAGGTGCTGCATGGATCTTTCTCTAGAGCAAAGATGTTTAACCTTGTTGTAGATGGATTTACAAGCTGAGTAAGTGCCTCTTTAGGATGCATATATTGTAACTGCAGGATAGAAAGCTGTGCAAATATGACTTAATATAGAGAATAATGGAAGCCTGTTAACATGTAAGGCAAGAAGGTTAAGCAGTTCCTCACTACAGCAGTCAGGTGAGATTCAAAACATATTCATCAAGATTTGAAATTTGCCAGGAGGTAGAAGTCTAAGGGCTGAGACTCAGTCCATAGCAGCTGCAATGACTTCTGTGGGGTAGATGCTCTGAAAGAGTGGAAAAATCATTCTTTTGATGGCTCTTTTATGAGACAGATATCCAGATATGGAAACAAAGCCACGTTGTCCTAGGAGGTGGTCCTAAATTGACAGCTACTAAGTATGGCCACAGCCCTCCTGAAAACCTTCTCTGGACTGTAAGTTTGAATATGGACAAACTGGTGTTCACAGTAAACTTTACTTACTGAAAAGCTTCCATATTCTACAGGGTTGTCCCATGTGCTATATGCTACTGGGATCTCCAAGACTGCTGATAGTGTTTGGTGAAGGTTTGGACTTGGCAAAGTAGACAGCAACGATTGGGAAGTGGGAATAGTTTCAAGGCTGATGAAGTGCTATCCTGAGGTGGTTTGGTGAGGCTGAGTCTAGTGCTGACACGGATAACGTGGTGTGAAAGGTTTGCATTTTGTCCATGAAGGTGCTAGGAGACCTACAGGAGAAAGATTGGTGGGATCTGTGAAAACACAGAGCTTTTCTGAATTCCCTTTTCTTGGCTCACCTCCACGTCAAGGGGTCTTCTTTCAGAAGACCACAGCAAAGCTCTGGAGAGGATGTGGCAATGCTGTCTAATGGTGGGGCTGAGGAGTGTGCAGCAACCCTCAGCCTAGAGGAGGTAACTGGTTGCATCCTGTGGCCCAGGGGAGGAGGCGAGTTGTCGTGCCCTTAGCTGGAGTTAGCTGCTCCACAGATTTATGATTTTACATTGCACCATAATGCGTAATGTACGAAAAGATAAATATTTTCCATTCAGCAACATCTTGCTGTATTTTCATCTAACTCTATAATTTTAATTATAAAGTGAACATAACCTGTATCAAATTATGATTTTGTTAACATATTGAACGAGGACAGGAAAAATAAATACCAGATTTTGTACTGTAGAGGCACATGAAGGTATAGTAAAAAAAAATAAAAGTCTGGTTTCCTTGACCACATTGTCATAATATGCATATATAACTGCTTATTGAATCCAGGCTGTGTAGACAACTGAAAGAACACTGGCTCCATACCATCACAATGCATGCCCACAACAAAGAGGAGGAAAGAACAGGCTCTTTCATTGTGTGTTTCTAAGTATTACCAACATAAGGGCTAAAAACATTACCTCTGTCTGAAGTGTATCTATATACCCATGCATAAGTTATTAACTGGGCTCCCTGAACACGGTTGCTGAAAATATTAATATATTCAAATTATATTCTAGCTACTGAAAAAACAGTAGATCAGACAAATGTATTAAAATCTCTTCAGACAAAAGGAGTCATGTTATTTATAAAGTTCCTCCCCCCCTTACTGGAACACAAACCTTCATTGTATATAATATATGAGAATGCAAGATGATCCTTAGATGTCAAAATGTGGCTTCAAGTTTGAATGTAATCATAAAACAGTGACTCTAATGCTTGCCATAAACAAATTGTCACTGGTGTTGTGTAACTTAGACTATTCATGAAGTATAAAAGATGGGAAGAATAAAAGGTGGCTGCCAAATACTATGGGCCAAATCTGAAGGTTGGGCCAAATCTGAAGGTTATACTAAGTTGTGCTAGCAGACTGGGGACTGCAAACCCAGCGTGGAATTGGGACTTGCAGTCCCTGGTGCTTGGGCTGCTCCTATGGCTCAGACTAGAGTGAGATAAAGGCTAATTTTTTTCTTCCAGCTTTCCAGTTTAGAGAAACTAAAGGCAGCAAAGCAACAGCCAGTGGCTTCTGCAGCTACCCTCTGCTTGCCCTTTGTAGGAGGTGGGAAAGTGGGATAAAAGTCCCCTAATTGCCTCATAGAATCGTAGAATCATAGGATCCTTTAGGTTGGAGGGGACCTTCAAGATCATCAAGTCCAACCATTGAGTCATTAGGGCTCTAAAGTCCTCTGCTAAAACAGATCAGAATCTGTCAGGGTTGGAAGGGACCACAAGGATCCCCCAGTTCCAACCCCTCTGCCATGAGCAGGGACACCTCCCACTAGATCAGGCTGCCCAGAGCCTCCTCCAACCTGGCCTTAAAGACCCCCAGGGGTGGGGCCTCAACCACCTCCCTGGGCAACCCATTCCAGGGTCTCACCACTCTCATGGTGAAGAACTTCTTCCTCACATCCAGCCTGAATCTGCCCACTTCCAGCTTTGCCCCATTCCCCCTAGTCCTGTCATTACTCGATATCCCAAAAAGTCCCTCCCCAGCTTTCTTGTAGGCCCCCCTAAGATACTGGAAGGCCACAACAAGGTCGCCTCGAAGCCTTCTCTTCTCCACACTGAACAGACCCAACTCTCCCAGTCTGTCCTCACAGGAGAGCTGCTCCAGCCCTTGGATCGTTCTCGTGGCCCTTCTCTGGACACGCTCCAGCAGGTCCACATCCCTCTTGTACTGGGGGCTCCAGAACTGGATGCAGTACTCCAGGTGGGGTCTCACCAGAGCAGAGTAGAGGGGGAGAATCACCTCCCTCGACCTGCTGGCCACACTTCTCTTGATGCAGCCCAGGGTCTGGTTGGCTTTCTGGGCTGCAAGAATGACCCATTTTTGTATGGAGTGGCTTTCTAGGATGCAAACTGTTGTACTCAGATGGGGCCAGCAATGCAGCCTGAAAAGAGAAGCATTCCTCTCAAATCTGGTGCTCTTGAATTTTTCCTGTTGTCCAGCGTGTTGGGTGCCACCTCCTCAGGCTGAGCCCTTTTGCTTGAACTTCTTAGAAAAGCCAGGACTTAATGATGGACGACCAGACCTCAAGATGGAAGGCCTTGTTTGTGAAGAACAGCTAAACACTCATAGATACTTTCTTTTAGTCTGGGTTTTAGGAGTAACGTGCCTCTGATAAACCGGGCACTGTAGATTTAAATTGCAGCCAATAGTTGTGTTAATACCTTTTATCAGGGGCAACCACCAAACTAGGTGGTTGTTCACCTCCCCATTATTTCCCCTCTCTTCCTTTTAAAAGTAAAATGACATTTTTTTTCACAGCCTGAACTAGTTGCCAAAGCAGAGATACTGGTTTAACTCATTATGAATTATTAGTGGAAAAGTGGGTCTCAGAAGTATGTTGCATCTGAAATATTTTTCGTCACTTGAACATGTGCCGTCCAGAACTGGCCCTATTCTACCAGTCACTGGGAACAAACACTTCGCATCCACAGATGCTCCTAATTTGGTGTGGTTTGGAGTGTAATTTAGATCAAACGTATCCATGTAAATGAGTCAGGGTTTCTTAATTAGGTGCCTCTAAAGAAAAAACTTGGACCACATCAGTAGGTGTGGGTGTGGTGCCCACAGTACTGGAATCTTTCCTATAGATGAAGCTGACTTTTGTTCAGGCATACTGTAGGTTTTTCTTTTTTCTTTTTTTTTTTTCCTTTCCCTTTTTTTTTTCTTTTTTTTTTTTTCTAAAGCACAATAATAAATCTGCAGATGGCATAGACATAAAGACGCTACTTCAGAGGAGCTGTCTAAAACACTGTCTCTTTGGCAAATGCCTTAAAGTAGGTCATTCTGCTGTGATTTAGGTTTATATTTCATTGCCAGCTTTTTGTTCCCATTACAAGTAGGGTGCATTCCAGTCCACAGATTTGCTCTTCGTTTTTTTCTCGGATTGGTTTTTATTTACAAGAATTTGTAGATCTTCATAAGAAAATGGCCAATACCCTGTCAGAAGTACTAATCATGCACTTGAGCATGAAAAGAGATGTATGAAGGTGATAACCTGCGAATGTTGGAATGTAAAATACCATTCTCTGGTAGCAAAAAAATGTATTGATTCTCTTAACGTGGTGATCGAAATGATTGTTGCATCTCTTGCGCCGTGTGAAAAATGATTTGATCTAATGTTGTTTCAGAAGTCTTGCAGAGCAGGGCCATCCGTTGCCCTAGTCGTTCAGGTATTTGCTTTTTCTTTTCAGATATTTGCCACTGAAAAACACGTATTCCATAGCTTATAAAAAAAAAGAATATAGAAAATCATCAGGGTCTGTTTTCCCATCAAAGTGCTGGGGGATTTACATGCCAAACTCCCACTAGCAGTAATGAATTACCTGCATAAATTCCCTTTCAATCGATAGTAGAATAGATCCTATTGTGTTATATTAATTATTTTGCACAGAACACTGACATTTTGGCATTAAAGTCTTTTTTGTTTTGTTTTGTTTTTAAGTTCCAATGAATATCTTAAGAAACTTCAAGCCTATTATTTATTTTACGGCCTCATTCTGAGAAAAAAAATCCCATATATTTAGTCAGAAAAAATGAAAAGCATTGCAAATTACCCTTTGATGACCTGCTTCTGGACATTAATGTGTTAGGGCACAATCTCTCAAAATAGCAAAAAAAAAAAAAAAAAGAAGAAGAAGAAGAAAAAAAGCTGTTTTGTAATGAATTGAGCATTCTTAATTTTCATCAACAAAAAAGCATTTGAGAACGCTAACCCCAAGCAATATTAAGAGGTTACAAAATCACATAAATTAACTCCCCCAGTGATGTTTTACTAAAGCTTATGTGAGTGCAAACCAGAAGCAGGATTCTCACATGGTCTTGATTAACCAAGGAGTACTTAGTGGTAACCGGCCTTCCCCGAGATGTGCTGGCCATATGCACCCACCGTGCCCATATCCACATGGACGAGCCTTCAAAGGCCTTGGGGGGCTTGGGGTGGGGGTCTGGGACACGAGGAGAGAGTGGAAGTGAGAAGTGTCTGCTGTGTCATCGTGGGCAAGCGCCTCACCCTCTCCATTCCTCACTTTCTCCAGCTACACAACTGGGATAATAAAACTTACTGACCTGAAAAGGAAGTTAGGAGATTTAATTAATGTTTGAAAAGCTTTTTTTTTTTTTTTGAGATTGTTTGATATTGAGTAATGTGGGATGAACAATGGGAGCTCTTGGAAACAGGGGCTCTATCTGTCTGTAGTTGTGTATTGCACCTAGAACAATGGTGCAGCATAGCCACAGAGTCAACTGTATCATAAATATTTAAATTAAAACTATGGTAATTATTTTTATCATTCTGTTATTTGCTGATACACCAGTTCACTACATTTTGAAGCTTGGTAGCATTGAAAAATACCAAGTGTAATTATTTGGCTGACTGTTATGAAAATCAGGGTTTACATTTCTAAATATGGTTGTGGGAATAGGAAGTGTATGGAAACGCAGGTAAAAATATGGGTTTAATTACTAGACATTCTTCTTATTAAAAGCACTGAGCAGTAAGGGAAGAAGTGAACTTTGCAAATTCTCTTATTCTGCAAAAGGAAGGACTAGGCATGACTGCAAAAGCCTTGGTAGCATGTTGCTCTTGCCTCAAAATAAATGAAATAAAAATGCATAAAGGTGTTTCCAGAAGACTATTATTTTTTGCTTTTAATCCAAAATCTATTATTAGCCATCTCCTGTGCACACTTGTGCCTGGTGCACATTTCCTTGTTTACAAGGGTAGGAGAGTTTAGTAGACTGATGTGTGCCTAGCAGAAAGAAAATGGGTTTAACTCTTCTCCTTTCCCCAAAGGAGCCTCGGGAAGTTATGGTGGATGGGACAAGTGTTGGCATTGCTCCAGCTCCTTTCTAAAACTCTTCTCTAGCTGAAACAGAGAAAAGCACGTCCACAAGAGCATGTCTCGATACATTTTTGCCCTTCTCAAGCTAGAAAGTGATTGATTCATTTCATCTAAATCTTAAAATGTTCATCAAGGATTCCTGGGTCTTTTATGTCCCTGATCAGTCACCTACACACTTTTCCGGTGCAAGGAGGACCTTTCTCCTCCTCACATTTCCAGCAGCTGCTCCCCAGGCTTGTAGGAATAAGGCTCAACTTTTCTCACTGCTTCTGTCCCGTGGCTGAAGAGCAAGAGTTGCTCATGAGTTGCCTGATGGTAAAGACAGACAAATACTCTTTCTTGTGCCTTCAGTTAAGGGCTTATGTTCTGCTGCACATTTCTGAATCTGGGCATTTTTTCCTGAAACAAAATTTAAATGCCCATCCCACACTTTGGGCTGTAGATCTCCCACAGGTTCTGTGAGGTTTCCCAAATAGAAATTTATTGTAGAGTCCTTCCATTCTGAGGATTGTTTTTTTTTTCTTTTCAATAACTTTTACTTTTTTTTTTTTCCTTCTTCTTAAAAAGCTTGCACATTTCTTAACGTGATCTGTTTTTCTTCTGTGTGATAAAGGGATTCTCCCGAGCCTAGATTTCATGTGTTGATATGCCCAAAACTGCTGATATGACACACGATTTAGTAAATGAAAATCATATTTACTGCAAATTTCCTCCACCACCTTTAAAAAAAATAAAGTCTGCAGACATCCCCTGCTTAATATTACTAGATGCCATACTTTATTTTCTGTTCTTCCCCCAGAATTCTGGGTACTACTGCTGGACTTGTCATCACATTGTCATTGTGTCCTGGTCTGCAGGCTACTGTGGGCTTCTGGCTTTTTTCTTTCTTTGTTTTAATCTTTAATAGGTAGAAATAAGTCTGTTTAGTTGCATATAGTTTTCCAAAACCTGTGCTCTTCAGCATGTAGCTACCACATGTTGTGAGGTCTGTGGGAGATGTGTACATCAAGGTTGGATTTTTTTCTCTGTTCATAGACTTATGAACATGGTGGAAGGTTATTTCTGAAAACAACTAAAGCATGAATACCTATGATTTTTGATAGATTACATATTAATGTAATATTATGAAGTGGGTACATCTTAGATAAGTTCTAGTCTTGATGGGGGGCTTACTTCCAGTGAAATTGATGCAAACAATTATTAGTAAGAATGAAGTATTTGGGCAGGGGGAAAGGCAATAATAAAGAAAATAATAATTTTCTCTCTGAGAGGGCAGAAAGCTTGGATGACATCTGAAAATATTTTGCCATGCTCTCTACAGTACAGGAAAAATGAAGTAAATGGATTCAAAGGTGAATCAAAAGGAATTGGCTTTTGCCTGGACAAGGCAGCCAGAGAGGCCACAGTAACAGATCCACGTGATAAACCAAGAGGCAACTGCAGAGCTCCCCAGACAACTTGCCTGAAGTGCCTGCCAAGGAGGCAGATGCTGCTGCTGGAAGAATATCTTCCACAGTTGGGCATCTGGGTTCAGTGCTTCCCACGTAAGGGAGAGGGATGGTAGCGTCAGGCTGGTCCCTGTCTTCCCATTTAATTATTTCAACATCCATTTTATACTTTTGTAAATAACATGCATTATCCTGCCTTTGTGGGGGAAAATAAGCAGCAAGGAGAGGGGTTTTGTCTGCAATATATCCCTTTGCAAGGGTGTCTACATGGATGGGTAAAGACAGACTCAAGCTTGGCTGCCCTGTGCTCCAGCCTGGTCAGATGTGAGAGCTCGGGTCTGGGAGTCGCAGAGCTGCCTTGCAGTGGCACAGAGCTCAACCTAATAAGCAGAGCAGGCTGAGATTCATTAATTTAACATTAATAAGCACAGCTTATTAGCTCAGGCACGGTGCTGTATAATGCAGGCACACAGCTTCTGGAGCAGAGCTGCGTCCGCCCTCGCCAGCTCGGAGCGTGGTGCAGGAGACCCAGCCAGGGTGTTCCTCTTCCCTCCTGCATTTTGCATTAGGGAGGAAAGGGTATTTTGTGGCTGCTGGAGAAGCAAACAAACAAATAAAAAACCTTCCAGGTTTTCAGATTATATCACTGGTTTATGCTGAGTTTTTAAGTGATTTCAACTTCTTGTGCCCATGGATGTGTAACGTCTACCTCAAGGTGCTGCTGTGAAAGCAGGATAGGGACCCATCCTAAAATACTGTAGGAACCTTAAAGAGCAAAATGCTCCTTCTGCCTCACTTGAATTATAGTTCTGTGAGTAAATTACTGGGTTTAAATAATGATCAATCATTATTTGTCAGATAGGAATTGGCCGTGCTCAGTTCACCTTTGTGCAGAGCCAATACAAGGTTTCTGCATCATTTGGTGTTCTGGGAATGCCTGCAAAGTAGAACTAGAAAAGTGTATCAGTTTTATCTGGTACTTGTGATTAGCTCACTCTTTTTGGGAGTAAAATTCACTTGTAGATAAGCAACAGCAAAGAGAGGTGTCCTGGGGAACTGGGATGGTGCTTTCCCAAATGTATGGGACAGCAGTGTATAGGCTATATATAAGAAACAAATATTCTGTAAACATGTTCAAGTAGAACAGGGTGTTTTCTGTAGCCTTTTATTTGGGAAAATCCATACTCAGTTGTCTTTTGTTTTGTTTTGTTTTTTTTTATGTGTAAAGTGTATTTATTTGATTTGCTCATCTTCAGAAGTATGAATATTGTGAGCACTACTACATGAATGAGTGGTGCTCAATTATTTTCAGTGTGAGTCCTAAAAAAACCAATGTCTTATGGTTTTAGACTGACAAGAGCTATGTGACATACCCGTTCAGACCCATATTTTGTCTTTGCTGCTTATGAGTAGAATAAATTTCACGTGAAGATGAATAGGAGACATTGGTGGGTTGTTTGTTTTTTTTTCCCCATCAAATGCAAAAAATCTTAAAGAACAGGTACTGCAACCCCAAGCTTTGCCTTTAATCCCCCTCCTGTGGGCATCATACGCTGCACTGTGTCTTCTTGCAACTTCAGAAGGCTTGGTTTAAGAAAGATATATGGCACTGGTGTTAATCCCTGCTGCCAGGGCTTTCTCTCAGACTCTCTCATCAGCTGCTTTGTCTGGGTTTCTAAAGGAGGCTCCGTCAGAAGTGCATTTCACATTGTTTTTTCTGTTTGATCTGGACCTACTCCTGCAGACTGGATCGCTGCAGAATGAAACCCTGGTGTAACCTCACTGCTGTCAGTGATTTAGGATAAGGATAGCCTTCTGGGCAAAGGTGGACTTCTCGTGCTGTGCTCCTGAATGTCAGTGAGACACGTGCTCTCATGTGCTGTCCAGAAGTCACAGGTTAACACAGTCCCATGGCCCAGGTCTTCACAGACCTGTTCTGTTGTCTGACAGAGAGGACAGAAAGGAGCAGGAGAAAGAAGAATGCCACAGATACAACAAAACTATATAGCCCTTTAGCTTCTCCCTACCAGAAAACTCTTGAAGTTCAGTTCAAAGTTGTGCAAGAAAAGCCATCCCCACCAGCAAATACAGAAACTGCAGTAATATGCCTCAAACTAAACTAGTTTACTTATTTTTTCAACTAATCAGAAACTTTTGAACTTGGAACACTGGAAGAGATTGCCCAGAGAGGTGGCAGAAACCTCACCCCTGGAAACATTCCAGGTCAGTTTGGATGGGTCTCTGAGCAACCTGGTGTGGTCCCAGCTCACTGCAGGGGGGTTGGACTAAATGACCTTTAAAGGTCCCTTCCAACACAAAGCATTCTATGAATTTCCTGTGATTTACACTGTACAGAACCTGTGGTTTAAGAAGGTGTCACAAGGTGCAAGTCAGTGGTGAGGTTGGCACGTCATGCACATTGGCACCCCTTTTCTGAAGAGGCTTCCTAAAAGTGATCTAATTCTAGGCTTTTTAACCTCTGCAAACTAGTCTTGTTTTCTAGGTTAAACAAACACACTTAGTGTATATTTACATAATACAAACATCATGTCATTGCATACATTATGTATGTTTCTTTATTCTCATTTACAGAGCCAGGAGGCCATTCTGACAGGCCCCTGTCTTTTGCATTGGCCAGTTCAGGAGATGAAACCAGTTTTTATCTGTTTTTTGTTGTTTTCAGGATCTATTCTACTGCAGTTTCCACGTCATTGGAGCAAAGCTTATGGAGTAGCCCCATCCTTCCCTGAGGATGTGTTTGTGTGGCAGAGAAGCCTGACCTTCTTCAGAGAGACTCAGATGATTGCTCCCATGATGCTCAGACACCTCGATGACTCCAATATCCCATCTTCCTCCTTTCCATCACTCTGTGCCACTATATTGCACCTACCTCTAGCTTCACCGTGCCTTCTGCAGTGACACTTAGGTAAGAGCATGTGGTTATTTAGGTAGTACTATGTCTATAGATATTTAGTCAAGCCCAGTATTGTGCACATATACATTACAAAGTATTGATATTTTATTGTCTGTATTTTAGTGTGGTTTTTTTTTTTTCCCCTCTTATTTTCTTTTCTCCAAAAAACACCAGCCTTGATCCAGTTTTGCCAGTTATTCTACACATACACAGCAGGAAACAATTGCTGTCCCGGATAGATTATGCTCTAAAAAGGCAGGGCAGACAAAGGAAGTATTATCATCATTTTGTAAACAAGGAGCCAAGGCACAGAGAGATTAAGTGATTTACCCAAGGTCATCCAGAACATCCGGTCAAAGCCAAGAACTGAACCCATGTCTCCAGAGTCTCAATCAAGTGATTTAACAATGAGATCAAAGACTTATTGTGTATATACCTGGTATCTCTCCCCTAAGGCAGGGTAACAAAACTTTCTTCAGGTTAAGATCAATGCCACGTATGAGGCAGTAAATTCTGTATATGGCACATCTGTGCTGACAGCACGCACCCACTTCTTGCAGTTAGGGTCTTCCCAGAAAATAATTTCCCTTATCATTCTTCCATTGACAGTAATAAATTATCATCCTCCTCTAAATAACCCACTGAACACGTGTACACATGGTACCTCAGACAAATACATGGAAAACTGGTTTTCTGCAGTCATTGTATGGACTGTTTAAAATCCTTCCATGCTTAGTGAAGTGGGGACATTCCCACAGCTGCATGGACTTCATGATGCAGTTTCAGCTGGAAGCTGCAAAACAAGATAAAGGCTCTACATCTCTTATATGTATCTACCAGGAGAATGCAGCAGAAACAATCAGCATAAAGGCATCATTCATTCCAAGCTCAGAGTAGTCTTTTGTTGTGAGTCTTTACTACTCACTCACTGGGGTCATTATATCATTCCTGGGATGAAATATTCTGTGCGAAGGAGCTCCATGGGGCCCTAGGTCCTTCTTAGTCCCTTCAGTTTTGAAGGGTAGTTTGGCTGAAAAGGGACTGTGCAAAATACCACTGGTTAGTCCCAACAGCAGGACAGGCATGGAGAGAGGAACGGAATATTGCCTTTCATGTGCCCCTATCTCAAGTTCTGCCACTTTTGCCCACTCATTCTGCAAGTCAAACAGTGTCAGGTTGGTTTCCAAGCAAGCACATGGTCTACATGTCTTTTTAATGTTAATGCCATGAGACATGAGACAAAAACCCAAGGTGAACAGGAGATCCTGGGCTGACTTTGTGGGCTGACATCTCTTGCAAACAGAGTTCAATGACTGTGGAAACCACAGAAGACTGATAAGGTGGAGCCTCTCAGTGTCATTTTTCTGTCTCTGTGGTATCTCAACAGCATTAAAAGAGCAAAGGTGCACTTCCAAATCTCTCCCCAGCATTTCCTAGACGTTCTGTGTTGTCACGAGATTCCTCATGAGGTACAAGACCTCACAATGTGCTTTCTTGGATGAGGTGATTTCTATCATTACGTGCTTCAATAAATAAGTTTGAACAGCAAGGATCTTGGCGGTGAAAATATGGTCATCAAAAGATCTGCTGTTGGAGAAAGTCAAACCAAACTGGACAGAGGTGACACTGGAACATGTTGCATTTGCCCAATTCTATAGACATGTCACACAATAATGTGTCTGCACCAAAGGAAAGAGAACTGCTCTGTTTTCTAGTAGAGACAAACTCCATGCTTTTACTCAGACTTCTTGATTTCTTGAGCAGGAACAGGATATACATAGATACCATAAATCACGCTCAGCTTTGCTGGAGATCCTAATTATCTTTGGTATTTTGGATGACATTTCCAATCAGATTTGGATACCACACACCGATTCCTTTTAAAATTATTGATCAGTTAGTACCACAGTTCTACTTACTTCTTTAGATGTTCAAAAAGGATTTTCATTGTGTCATAGTTTGGTCTAGGGAGCTTTTTTACCAGGCTCCTTATGGATTTGATGCGCGTGGCGTTGTCCTGGATTTCTGAAGTGGGGAAAGAAAAGAGAAAATAACCGCTTGAGTGTCATATTAGGACATTGCTGTGCCCAGAGCTGTATCTGGTACCTTAACAAGAAAAGTTAACCTTAATATATTGTTAAAAACTGGAATATATCATACCTTCTGTCACCTTAATAGACAGTAAAAGTCATTTACAAGGATTAAAAGTTCTCTCCTACATTTAAGGAAGCATTTTCTTGTTCACAGAATTATATTCTTATGCTTTTAATTTATTTTCGTAGAGTATTAGATCACCATCTGAAGCTAAAGTACCTCCAAGTAGTAAGGGACCCACATCTGAAGTGGAATTCCAGTCTGGAATTACATTTGGTCAGTAGTGCAGCTTCTTTTGTGGATGCACTTCTCAGGTAGTTTGCCTGGTTCTTTGTTTCTCATCATATTTTCTCAGCTATATTTATGAATCTGTTCTTAACATTGTACCCCATCATGTTTGAAAATATAGAAGGATTACTTTTTTTTTTTTTGCTTGTGCTTTCTAGCATTTTTTTCCAAGAAACTATTCCCCTGTGGCTATTTCTCAATACCTACATCATCTCACAATTGTAATTTCAGTAGGAAATAATTTGCTTTTCAAATTTATAATCAGTAATAAAGAATGCAGCACTAAGGGTCTTAGTTTCTCTTTAGAGGTGACAAGAACATTTCTATCCTTTTTTTTTAAGATATACCTTCCTATTTTAGCATGATTTAAAATTTCATGGGAAAGTTTTGACTGATATTTTCATTGATTTGTGTAAGATGTTGTAACTAAAGCAAAGTTATGTACAACTGTGCTTTCATTTAGGAACAGATTAGATAAGGTGCCAGTAGGTCTGACGTAGGGAAAACATCTTGCATGTTACATGCCCTAGATAACCTGAGAATACGTCTCTGATCTTATCATCTATGATTTAATTAACACTTATCATTCTTCGTATATGTTCCTTTTTAATATTCATATTACCCTGGCACCCCGAGATCTCCATCAGGGTTGAATCCCAGTTGCAGTAGGTGCTGCATAAGGATATATACTGATTAGTGCCTTGGTTCAAAAATGTCACCCAGAAAAAGTTTCGAGCATAAAATTCCTGCAATTGAGCTGAATTTAAAAATTCAAATTACTAAGATAACATGCCTTCTTCTGCATGTGTTCCTAATTCATGTTGAGATTTAATACTTTGTACACGTAGAGATATATATCTATATCGTTTATAATTTCAACATTTATATAGATAAGAAAGACAAGAGCTCAAAGTAGTCAATGCATAGTTATTGTTTTCCAGTAACCCCCCCCCACCCCAACTTTCCTATGGATTTATTCTATAAGAAGTTGGGCAGTTGTCAATAGTGATAATGAAGTTACACACCAATGAAGAATACACTTTCTGTGTATTTTACTCTTCTTCTGGCCTGATTTATACAGAACGTAAACTTCTGAACAGCACAAACTCCCCCAATCTTACAACCTGGTCATCCCTTGATGTTTACTGCCACAAGTTGTTAATATTGCTTATTTTTGTCCCATGGATGATCTGTCCAGAGGAAATATGACTGAAGCTACAAATGAAAATGATGGGAAATTTTCAGAATGGATTTTAATGTAGGAAGGGTGTACAAATTCTCTTGGGCTTTTTATTGGTGCTGCTTGGTGTGCATACATTCTATGATCTTACTTGACAAATTATATTTAGATTGGGGTTGCTCTGGCTCTGCTGAAAATTCTCAAATAAAGCTTCTCAGGTAGTTTATTTTTTAATTATGGTTTCACCTGCGAACTCAATAGATTTGGGTCCAAATGGCTGTAGTACAGAAAGACTCAATGGAATGGAAGGTTCACTGTTTGTCCTTTGCAGGATATTTTCAAGGAGATGTTGTACAGTAAAACTTTATCATCCTCTCTTGAAGGAAGTGTCTCTGCCCTGTGTTGAGTAACAGATACCAGCTTGCAAAGCACCTTTCCTGCAGAAACAGCTACATTACAGAGGCTGTGCTCCCTTGTAGGTTGTATTTACAAAAGAAATAAGCTAAAAAGAGTTTTATTTTCATTTTTGTTAATTTACAGAGAAATTATTTATTGAGAGCATGACAAAGGTGGAGAGCTTTGTGTTCGGGCTTTCTGTACCAGAGGCATCAGTTCAGATAGACAGGAGAAGAGAATTTTAGGTGAGCATTAAAGCATAAAACCCATAGAAATTTTGCATAAAATTATTTTCTGGAATCAGTCTATTTGTTAATTGCTAGTCTATTGTAAAAGCAGAAAAAAACAGGCAACATGTGGTAACTTTAGTCAGCATTTCTGAACTGGGAATGATAAACACCTCTGCCTGGCTCTGGCATTTATCAGTACTGAGATATTATTACCACATAGAGTCACAGCATGGTTACTGTTATCATCAAAAAAAAAGAGCCAGCTAATCTTAATGGTTTGTAAAGCCGTTACCTGCACTGGTCTGACATTTATCATGATCATTTTACCACATGAGTCCTACATTGCAAAGGTATTTTATCTGGAAGGGACATCACTATGAATTATTATTTGCAGCTAGGTAGAAAATTGTATGTTGTAGATACCTTTTCTCATTATAAATCACAGTCACATTTCACCATTTCCCACACAAAGCTGCTGAGCCCAGGCTTTTTGCCATAACACTTAGTCTCGCTCCCTTTTATAGTTCCATGAAAATATTGGGTACTCTTTCATTAAAATGGTTGATATTGGTGTTTTTTTTTTTTTTTAATGCTATATACACGCTTGATTTTTCTCTAGTATAAAAGAATTTGTTTTTCCACTTGAGAAGCTGAAGAGGATAAACTGTTCATTTTTTTTATTAAAGCTTACTCTCGCTTCAGTTTTTGTGGCTGGGCTTGTCTTTACTCTTGACCTTGTTGATGGAATATTTAACAGATCAGATGCAAGATCTTATGTTTCATTTGCAATAGCTATGTATTTGCTTTATTTCTGTAAAGCCTCGAGTTCTACTTTCCTAGAAATTTTCCTATTTCAGATTCCTAAGTAGAAAGATTTTTTTTTAGTTTGAATTTTGAATTTTATTTTTTTATGTGTGATTTTCTCTTTACCATTCACAAATGGAGGGAGGAAATCCTTAAACATGGGTTAGTATAAATTAGCTGTGGAGAAGGTCTCCCCTTCCTTGTGCTGTAGTATGAAGCCTGGCAGTGCAGGGGGCAAAGGAAGGAGAACACTCTGAACAGCTGTTAAATTCTCCAGCTAAGTCCTGAAAATGAAGCAGACCAGTTTTGATAAAAGCAAATGATATTATTTTTCATTATGCTCCTTTCACTGTGAAAATTAGTGAAAATCTGGGGAAAAGATTCCCATTTTGGAAAGTTAGACTCTTTTTTTCCCCTGTGAAGATTTCTGAAGGAAAAGACTTGTGAAAATCACATATATCAAATACAGAACAAGAGGACTGTTATTCCATTTTGCATTTTTGGGGCAAAATACGGGAAGGTGTAGGTGATAATTTCAGCAGATGAAGATATTCTGGAGTGAATTGCAGATGGTTTTCTGTGTGATAATTCCATAGAACATATATTTAGAATTTTGCTTACTGTCTTTAAAAATAGGGCTGGCACCCTTTTACCAGGGCAAAACCGTGGAGATGCTGTCTTGTTTATATTTAAATGAAGAATGCATTGAGGAAAAACACTTAATATTATATAAGCTCTTTTCTAAATGAGCTTTGGATAAACATTTGAGCAGAGAAGAAAACATGATGTGTCTGTAACATTAACAGTGGCTGGGTAAAAATGAATGAAGAAAGTAACCTTTAGCACTCGTGTCCATAAAGAATACTTAAGCAAATCCCACCGAATCTTTCTTTTAATCATTAATTTTAAATGGACGTAGATGTTTACAACAAGCCACTTTGTTTCAGAACAGGAAGTCCAGGGTTTATCTCCAATAACTCACGTTTGCTAGGAAGGGATGTATGTCTCTAACCTGACATGCATTCATTATTTTGTAAGGTACTGGAGTCTGACCCGTGACCCTCCTCAGACCTGCTGCATTATTCATGTCCGACTTACTTTGTCTAGTTTTACTATAGCACCCATTTCCCTTTACCAGGCATTTCAGTGGATTGTGCATGTTTAATGTTAAATGGCATTTATGGCTCACATTAATGCCTAATTTTATCCCGAGCCATGGTTTCTTTTTATGCTTTCAAGCCTCACAGCTGAACTGCTGAAAAAAAAAAACCAGTGATTTACGATTCTGCATAAAATATCAAACTATTGATCTGCCACCTAATCTGTGTTTTCTTTTTTTGTTGGTTTTTAGACATGGTTTTCTCTGATTTTCTTACATGGCTCTTCTCACCTTGTTTTGTGTTTGGTTTGGGTTTGTCTTTTTTTTTTTTGGATAAGATTTCTGCTGTGGTTAAAACGTCATACACTGTTGCTACAGCAAAATCTGCCTGCCAAGAGTTTTTCCAACAATTCGCGAGTGATTCAGCTGCTGAGAAAAAGACAGGTCTTGTCTGGGGCTTTTTGGGTTTGTTTATTTCTTTTTTATTATTTTTTTTTAATTTTTTTTTTTTCATCAGAACTGAGTGGTTTAGGTGGATTTTTGAGTGCTAATGAAATTGTGAGACTTATGGTGCTGGCTACAGCCAGCCGTAGTGTGGGCAGACGCTCTGTGAGCTTCCCCACTGTGCTGCTGTGCAAGCATCCCCGCTGTTATGTTTGCTATAGTTTTAATGTCTGTGAAAAATTCCTGATGCAACTAAATTATGTTCTGCCCTCTTGTTTGTATAAATAAACACCCGACTTAGCCAATTCATCTCGCTCTTGCCCATTTTAGAAGCTTGCCCTGTCACACGATGCTTAACCCCAGTCCCTGATAGCTTTGGTGTTATCAGGGAATGAAAACTTGCTTAAAAGACAGTGCTCTGTTGGCTTGATATTTTTCTTTTTTAGAGACGTCAACTCTGCTTTCATTTGGTAAGTCTTCATATTCTGGAAGTCATAGTGGCTAAGATGCACAGATTTTTATGTATAAATATACGGATAAATTATTCGTATCGCTTGTAATGTCAGGAGATTTTAATGTTACAGCATGCAACATAAAAGTCCCAGTTTTAATCACTTGCAGTACACTGTGGCAATCGTCTCATGCAGATATATTGTAAAATATTTTCTTGTTTTAAAAAAAGAAAATCTATAAGAAACATTCAAACTAACTAACATTTGCTATAAGGAAAATAACCAATTTGTGATGTGAATTGATTTTACTTTTTATTCATGCCTCAGAAATAGATGTTGCAAAAGAAAATGAGAATTGCGTGAAACCTCTTTATATGGGCAATTGATAGATTCCTCCTATGTGATATACAGTGGAGTTTGCAATGAATATTCATACAACTTTTGCAATCCATTAGCAAGACCCAAGACAACGAGTTTGCAAGTCGGTCCCATTTAACACAAATATATGTGGAATTAATGGGAAAAAACAGCATTTACAAAAGTTAAACTTTAATGCATCAAACTCCAGGTGCCGGAGTTTGAGGGAAATAACCAATAATAGTCATTTTTTACATATTTGATGGGACTGATTATGCAATGTGCAACTCTAAATGGCTTATAGCACATTGTAGCATGGTTCCATCCCATTGGCTACAGTAGGGTGCAGGCAGATGGATGACAGTGACAAGGAGAGAAGTGCTTTTGCTTAGCCGTGCGTTAAGATGCCATCCAGAAGCTCTGTGCACTGCAGACACTTCATTAGGATGCCAGGATAATGGTAAACTACCACTCAGAGTGACACCCCATTTCCTGCTTACTGAGCTCTCCAACCTCGGCAGATGTCAACAATCTCACAGTGCTACAGAGCAGACCTAACTTTCCAGGCACTTTGACTCCAATTTTTTTCCCTTAACAGTGCCATACATTACATGCAATATGTAACAGCAAGTACCAAACAGAAAACAAAATTTGCTGCCCTAATTATAACAAAGCAGCATCTGACTTAGGTACCACATGCCCAGCGTACATACAACCAGTTAAGCAGCATAAAAGAGGAATGATCTTTGTCAATCAGTTTTGGGGGTTAATTAGACTTAGGACTTTGATAGCTAATGGTTAGTCTGGTCCCAGCTGAAATGATTGTGCTTCACTGCTAACTTCTACCAAGCGTCGGGAAAATGCGCTGAGCTCCTTCCTGGTATTTCATAGGCGGTTCCAGCCTTGCGTGGGGTTTTCTGCACAGGCAGAGCAGGCTCGAGCATCTGGACGGGGTGATATTTTCTCTGCAAATGCACAACTCCAGGCCATAACACACCTCCCCAACAGCAGTTCCAGTCAGCAGAGAGATTGCGCTCGGAGGCTTGACCTGCACTCCCTTCCAGAGAAACACAAGCAGAAGCTGTATCCATGAGATCACCATTTCTAATGCAATTTAACTTCTTCACCCTATCCGTGTGTGGTTATCTATATTTTTGAAATCTGGAATCCTGTCTATTATATAGATAGGATTTTTCCCCACTCTATTTTGGGCCAAAGAGTTGACTTAGCAGTAGTGTTCTGCCCTACCACAGTGGTGGCTCATCTCTACTTATTTTTGCTGTGTGAAGTGGTGGAAGGATGAGAATACATCACTGCCAGCTCCTGAAATCCCCACTCCCCGCTCCTTCACAGCCTCCTCCTGCCCTCTGCTGAGGATGGGTTTCCGTTAGCATCCCTCTGGGCCTCATCCGTGTTCCCTAGACTGCCATGCTGACATGCCAGGTTGAGGGCTTGGGGATAGATGGCAATTTAGGACAGAGAAAACCTGCCACAGGGTGGAAGGGTGCATGGGGATAAGGTGAAAAAGCATTTCTAAGATTTCACCCTATGTGAAAATTAGGATGCTGAATAGGAACCATTCCAGAAAAATGGCAAAGTCAGTGCTGTATCCTGTCACATTTATTCAGCTGTTGTCTGTTTTCCCTGGAGAAAAATTCCCACCAAAGTTCCCAAAGGCACCCTGGATTCTCTCTCTGCAAACAGCACCCTTGGCACTGCTGTCAAGAGGTGGGATTGGGCCCCTTGTTGGTGCACCAGTAGAAATCCTGGGGTGAGTGAAAACTGGAGACATGTTTTAGGTGGTTAAGCAGTAAATTGACATGCTTGAAAAGAGACTTTTCAAATATGCTGGAAGTAATTTTTTTGCATATTTATTCTGTTATTTTTGCTCTGCTCTGCCTAACCTTTACTATAATAACCTCCAGCAAAAGAAGGAAGCAAGGAAGTTCACTTCTTAGATGACCCATATGAAGGGGTTAAAAGGATTCAATATTTTTAGTAATCAAAGAAAAGCATATATTTTATTCTTCCTTTTTTTTTTCCCCCTTTTAAAACCCCAAAAAAAAAAAAAAAAAAAAAAAAAGTAAACAGCATCTCCCCAAGGGAGATTTAGATTTGAAGACTGTTCATTATATCATTTGAATAAGACTAGACCTGGCCTTTTGACTTTGAACCACTACCAAATTTCAGGCTGTGAGGAAATTGTTCTACATTTCCTGACAAATTGAGTTAAGCAGACATTAAGTGGGCTTTAAGAAAACAAATGGCCATCTTTATCACAGGTGGACACTGATGGCTTAATGGGGCCTGGGCTGATTGTATCACTTCTAATGGCTTGACGGGAAGCATTAGGGTTTTTGCATAAAGAACTGGCATTGCGAACCCTGCTAACACAGACCTGTCAAGCGTTCTGTATCCCTTTGTGCATGGAAGCAGATGTTTGTATGTATACTATGAACTGGCATTAGAGCAAGCGACAGATGCCTGTATGAATGCCAGGTTTGTGAATTTTTACAGCAGGAGCATGTTCTGAGGAAGTGCAGCCCTGCCCTCTATCATAGGTAATTCCCAGTGGAACTTGCTAAATCCCAGCTATGTTTTCATTATTTGGTTTTCCTAGCAACTGGATGAATGTGCCTTGTCCTGAAAATGCGAGAGATGAGAACGCTGCCGAATTCTTACGGATTCGCAGGACCGAGGCTGGTTTGAAGTTGTTATTTTCTGCAATTTCCTTTTGCGCCGTGTAATCTAAACCAACCTTTCTCAGAGGGGAAAGTGGTATTATGGCTATATAATTAAAACTTGCATTAATGCTAGCCTGTGAACCGTTCTCCTCCCTCCTTCTTCTCCCCCCTCCCCACCTCAGGAAAAAAAAAAAAACAGCCAAACCCAGCAAGGCTGAATTTGATGCGCGGCGTTTCGCCGCCTTCCACGCTCACAACTTACACTAGAGTTGTCTGTCAACAATACGAACAGGTAGCTTGCAGTCCATTAAACAAACACAGTGCCCCCCTCACTTTTATTTGACATTTTATTTGGCTGTGACAAATGAGCAGCAGTTGGATTATAACATAATTTGTCTTGTCTTTATTACCAGCACAAAGGACACCATTCATTAATTATTCTGCCGTTGCAGCTTAACACTAACTGGAAAGGTCCCTCTTCGGACAGATGGCGGGGACGATGTTATTTATATCAATCAGCCAAAATCCTCAACAAGGATTACTGTTCCTGAGACTACAATGATTTATTTCTTTTTACCTCACCCTCCCTCAACCCCCTTCTGCTTTCAGAGATTTCTCTATAAAAACGAAATTTGATGGGAATCTCACAGCAAAGCCATATTTAACCTGTTAGCTTGCAAAACAACATGCATGTTACATCAGTTTAACTACATAATATTAGTTGCATATTTTGAATCGTTTCAGCCTTTTTTTTTTTTTTTTGGCTTTTTTTTTTTTTGATCTTCAACTCCACAGAAAAGATTAACTGAGGGGTCTCGGAGCAGCAAGTTCAGCAAAAGTTTGCCTTTTCTGTAACACCATACTGCTGTTGTCCCCAGAGACCACCAGGATCAGGAAATAGTGCCAGCTGTCAGGATTTCTGTCTCTGATAAGATGAGATGACCCACCTTATTACAGAGAGAGCAGCAGTAGACCCTTCTGCGAGATGAACTCGGATGTTTATTAAAACTCCGGGCTAAACTGAGGGTCAGATCATACAGGAGACAGATGCTCATCAATCCCTACTGGATGCAAGCCTTTATTCGGTATCGAGGGGTGGAGGGATTTTACCTAACTTGGTCTGTCTTGTTAACGATCCTGCCCAACGCCTGATCAAACAGTAATCACTTCCAACGTCCTGATCCAGATGTAAAAATCATCTGAGCATCACTTGCAAGGTCTCAGGAACGCTGCTCTTCCTTGCACACCTTCTCTTATCAGGAGTGATCCACGTGCATTTTTATATCGCGTCAGGGCCGAGACATTTAAAGTTTTATCCAAGTTGCACACGTTGTTAATAAAGACTAAAATACAGAAACTTTCATTGTCTGAAGAAATTATTGGTATAACCTTGCTATCCTGATTAGTTTGCAAATATTAAAAAGTCCCATCAAGACAAATATCAGCAACATGCAAATACCCTTGCAGGTTGTGATTAAGATTTTAAATGTATCCTTTTGCTTTTAGTTAATGAAAAACAAAGTCTTGGAGGATCTAAGTTGTAATTTATTAAACATGAAAGGCTCCTTGATGAAATATAGAAATGAGATATATTTTGCATTTCAAAGATTTAAGCTGACAACTTACTTGCATGCAAATAAGAGCAAGATTTGTAAAAATATTTGAAAAGAAATTATTCCTGAATGTACTTATTACAATAATGTGGCATGTAGATAAGAGAAACACACAGCATTAAAAGACATTCATTTCTCCAAAGTCTTAAAATTAGCTTCTTTCTGCCATTGTGTATTAATGTTCTTCTTCAGGAATGCAGCATATTAAAGAACTGAGCAGAATTAGTAATAAATTTGTTAATTACAAATTTAAGCAACACAACTGTGTTGTTTTCCCAATATGTTTTTTTTTTTTTCAAAAGCAGAATTGCTAATGCATTTTAATCATTTATGTATAAACATTTGAAGATAAAATATTCTGAAGTTTATCAATTTCAAGAGCTGTTTATTTGCTGGCAAAATAGGGCATGTTATACAACATATATCTTATCATTTTTGCTCATCAAATCCCCATTTGCTGAATGCAAATTTCTCTGGTCTAAGTGCTCTTGCACCTCAATTTAAATGAATAATAGGATAGACTCTATTAAAATCGGTTTAAGGTTGCCATGGGTGACATATCAGTAGGGTTAAAATGAGAAAAAAGGTCACAGAGGCAGTCCTTACAACCTGTTTTTTTATTATTATTATAATGAAGCATATGTAAGTATCTATGTAGGTTTAAACGACAACATATTGATATTGTAGACAATACTTAGTTTCTGGGTCTTTTTCCTCCTGGTTCGTTTTTGTTTTTTTTTTTTTTTTTCCCAGACAGCATAGCCCACACCAAATAAATGTGAAATTATAGTGTCATCAATAACTCTGGGAATGTATTCAGTTACACTGAAAATTAGAGAGTAAGCCTCGGTGCAATAACGCTGGAGACTGACAGATTGTGGATTTGTAGAAATAACAGAGAACTCGGAAAAAAACCTGTACTTTTGCTGCAGCAAATCCTTCATTTCAAGGAACCAGCAAGGTACTGTAATCATATTAACAAAGCAGCCAGAAACTATACCCAAACACCTCATTTAAGAAGAATTTTGAGTCTTCAGCTAACCTGATTTATGGGATTATGCATGCAGTTATTTGATAAGTATTGAAAATACTACCACTTCACACTGAAGCCTTCCTTGATCTATCTTTTTTGTGTGTGTGTCATAGTCTTATCCTGTTTAAAGCTTAAAACATAACGCTTTGGACCATTCTAAAGACTTAAAGACTGAAGTAAAATCACAACTTTCCTGAATTTTTTTTTTTTTTTGGATCCTTTAAAAGTCAAACCTATTTATTTTAGTAGTCCCCTTATTACTCATTTTTTAATATTGTGCATGATTTTCATTCAGATTTCACAGACTCAGATTTTTGATACAGGGAAGTGCTATATTTCCTTTTTTTTTTTTTTTTTTAAGTACAATAAGAGGAAAAAAATCTCCTTATTTGCTAAGGTTACAGTGTTAGTTTAATTTTCATAGGAGCAGTGGAATATTTTGAAGTGAGTAACATTTACCAAGTCATTAGTTTTATGCAAACTAGGGTGGAAGATGAAAGAAAAAAAATTATCAATTATTTATAGATTGTTAAAACGTATCGTCGTGCAGCGCTACTGTATAGAAATGACAATTAGCCAAACTTACCTTCTATAATTAATAATGCATATATTATGCTCTTTGGGCAACTAATCACCAGTTCTACAAATTTGTTTGACACGGCTGAAGCTACCTAGCACAGGCACGGGTTAAAAAGGGGGAAAGCAGAACAATGTTTGCCTGTTCAGGAGCGGCCAGCTTGAGCAGGCTTTCAGCAGCGCTTTAAACTCACGCCGCCCTTCCAGTTGACAAAATGGTGGCCTACCCAAGCGCCTGACAACCTGATTGGCACATGTGAAATTCAAACCCGAAGGCTCCTCGCGGAACAGGTCTCCCAAACTGGCGCTTTGACTGATACGCTGA